>NC_061122.1:196431010-196436846 GCF_002878395.1 Capsicum annuum | reverse complement strand
TAATCAACATCGTAGTCCTGCACTCCTTAACCACTCCTGATACCCCAGACACAAACTTACTCATTTTAGATCTACTGTCTGCTACTACATATGGAGCATACCTGGCTAACTAAGTAAACTTGAGGGAGTATTTTTTTATGCTCATGCTACCTTGTCTAAGATTGATGAACTCTAACACTTTGGCTTTTTTCTACTCTAGGAGAAAGAAAAGGTCTAGAAAGGTAGTAGCAAACTCTTTCCACTCTATGGGCTCTGCATCTGTACCCCTGTCTACCTTTCACTGCTTAAACCACGTATGAGCTATATTTTGTAGCTGATAAGCGGCTAACTCAGCACTCTCACTGGAAGTCACTCCCATGATATCTGTGACTTTTTGAACTTGATCGAGGAAATCCTATGGATCCTCTTCAGATTTAGAACCTGAGAATAGGGGAGAATTCATTTAGGTAAAGTCCAGAATCCTGACTGCAGCAGTATTGGCCACTGAGTTAGTTGGAATAGTAACTGGTCGTTGATTTTGTGTTGTGACTGACTTATCTAGAGTAGTGAATGCAGTCCTGAATTCTGCATGGGAGACATGCTCTTCTAGGGGATTTGCCTGAACGTGCTGAGAGGCTGACTAATTTTCATTTCTTCTTTTGAGAGGCATGTTCTGTAAGCAAAGAGAGAGAAACTGATTAGACTGAGAGTTAAATTTGAGCTCATACTCACTGGCACAACATAAATACTCAAAGAAGAGAAATTGTTCCTAAAACATCTTATAGCCTCCTATACATAAATGTGGCACGCAATACACCCATGCACAAGACTCTACTAGATTCGGCTTTTTAGACTTCCTAGGATACTGTTGAACCTTAGGCTCTGATACCAAGTTTGTAACACCTCGAGCCTGGTACCCTAAACGCTACACGGTGCTCATAATCCCAAAGGACCACAAGCTAACCCATGACTGATACCTGCTACAATAACTATAAAATAATACTGAAATATGTGAAATAATGGGCTGAAGTTCCATAAAGTTCAAAACTAAAACATAACTGTTAATGCGGTATAACAATACCAAAATTGAAATAACTGTCTGAACATGCTAGAGTCTGAACATCTAGTCTTAAAGCCTCTAAATTGTCTAAATAAGCAGTTGATGGGATATGAAAGCAACTAACTCCAACTACTGAAATAAGCTAAGTACTAAAGCACTAAAATAATAAAATAATCACGTTCTCAAACTATGAGGACTCACCACTGACTCTGACTGCTGAAATCTAAACTTCTAAGTGCAATCAAGAACTTGAGCATCCAAACCTATGGTATAAAATACCATAGCTCAAGATAAAAGTATGCGTCAATACATGAGAATGTACTGGTAAGCAAAGTGAGGTAAGCTAAATACAAGGGTTCATATGCATGAACTATAACTAACTGAATAACATAAATATGACTGCGTGAGAATACATGCATGAATACGTGGACTGTAACTGAGGTCGTAATAATTCTAAATACTGAATTTGAATTTTGATTAACAGATGTTTAAGCCTACGGATACTGTATAGCAGGTAACTGAACGACTGTATCTGATAGTTTTGAATCTGTTGAACTACACTAAATTTACTGATAACATAGATTACTGATAACTGATGTACTGTTAACTGAATGACTATTCCTGACAGTCCTGATTCTGATAGAACTAGCAGAGTTTCGTACTAAGCTAAGTGACTGTATCTAACAGTCCTAAAATCTGAGAAACTATCTTAGTTCCTTACTGAGACTAAGACCGAGACTATAGGAGGTAATCATCTAACTGACATGCCCCATAACTAAACTAGTGGGGTCCAACCTGTGACCCCAGTTAGAAGGGTGTCAATACCATACCATAGGTAAAGACAAGTTGTGAGTTAACCCTCCACTAACGAGGAGCTCTTCCATCAACCCCTCACTGATAAGAGAACTCGAATGAGATATATTAACCCTAGACTCATAGGTATATATCTCAACCTACACTGGCTACGTAGTTCTAGAATGCAAGGATTGCATCTAAGGATCACACCTTCTACTGACTGATAGGTGACCCTTCATCTCAGGATTCACTCGGTTCTGAATCCTACTCCCAACTGAATAGACACTGAACTGATTTCCTAGTTCATACTAGGCTTAATTGAGCTATTACTAATTGTATTATTTAACTAAACTAAGTTTATTGAGTTTCATTGACTGATAGAATACTACTGAGTTCTATTAACTGACTGAATTTACTGAGGACTGAACTGAATACTGAACCTACTAAATTTTTCCTGAACCTACTGAATTTTTCCTGAGTCATGTAACTGACTGAGTTCTGCTGAGTTCTGAAAATTGACTGGGAGTATTACTAATCATGGCTTGACTGAGGTTATCTTTAAAACTGACATTGGCTCTAGGCACAAAGCTAAATTATCGGATATTAAATACCCCTAAGACTCGATAGAATGAAAGTAAGTAGGACATGACACTTTTTGAGCTCATAACAATCGTTAACAATTCATAATACCACCATTGAGGGATTTCATGATGCACTTGATACGTATAGTCTTGTACATGAATAGGAATACATTCAAATATATCATAATTTCATTATTCTAGTCTCATGAGCATTCCATCAAACAACTATAAGACAATGATTTAGCATGGGAGTCATTTTGAACATCTAGTTGTATCCTAAGTTCATCATTTAGATCAACAAAGGGTCATAAAACACAATTCTACTCACTTAGGTATTTTATCAAACACATGAGATGCATATACTTAGGCTTGGGCATGAACACTAAACAATTACATCTTGGCTAATTTAATCAACTCAACTTCATGAAATTTAATCCACATGCTAACATAGTATCAAGGAATACATAAAGACTCCATCATGGAAACCATACAAATCAACATGGATACAATTTCAATCCACAACATAAAAATCATTAGTTAAGATTTAAAAAATGGTTTTGTGAACTCCAGGGATGAAAGGGATCCTTGGATGAACAATTTACATACCTAGGTGGATGATTTCTTGATGATTGACGGAGGAAAGCTTGAATCCTTGGCTTAAAATTGATCACCTAGGGTTTCTTGTTCTTGAGCAATTGTGGAATAAGGAATGTATTTAGCCAAAAGAGGGCTAAATTTCATGTTTATTAGGGCTAAAGGTCAAGGAAAATGACCTAATTACCCTTAAGGACGCGGTCATTTAATGACTAAAATTGGGCATCGACGCATTGAGCAACGTAGTGCGTCAATGGGACCGATGCAATACTTGATGCATCGCGCCATGATCGCGCCAAGCCTCAATACTTTTGGCTCTAGAACAATGTTAACCAACACGATGGACGACGCGGCACACCAAGATAGCATTGGTCCACTATTTTGGGACACCGAATATGGTCTAAACGAGGTCCAAAAAATCCAAAACTTGTCCAAGAACACCTATTGACCTCCCTAATCATGAATGAGCAAGAATACCGACAATTAAAGGACATTAAGGTTTTGAAATAAGATTACCAACTTTTAAAGACAAAAAAATAAACTAAGTCTAGGAACTTAGCTAGAATTTTCTAAGTCTGAGACCCCTTGACAAGCCTAAAAGAATGAATTAAGCTTAGAAATTTTGTGAGGTCTTACAGATTGGTTGTCTTCTTATCATGTTATCTTAAATTATTTTGCTGAGATTGTGACTTTATCTTTGTCGGGTGTGTCAAGGATAGCTTAGAAGGGTGCGTGCACTTTATTTGGGTCCTAACAGGATTATATCTTATGTTCAGGCTCATAAATTGATTAAGAGGGGATATTTATCTTACTTAGCTCATAGTCATAACACCAATGTTGTTTTCCCTTCTTTTATAGATTTAGCTATATTTTTCGTGAGTTTATTGATGCATTTCCTACGAACTTGCCTAGTATGCCTCTAGATCAAGATATTGATTTTGCTATTGATTTTTAGCCGGGAACCAATCCTATCTCTATTATTCCTTATAGGATATCCTCAGCAGATTTGAAGGAACTAAAGGATCAGTTGCACGAGTTGTTGGATAATTGATTTATCCAACCTAGTGTTTCACCTTGGGGTGCGTCCGTCTTGTTTGTGAAGAAAAAGAATGGGTCGTGTATTAATTATTGGTAGTTAAATAAGGTGATAGTTAAGAATAAGTGTCCTCTTCCTTACATTGATGATTTATTTAATCTATTTCGAGTGTTGTGGTGTTTTTAAAGATTGATTTGAGGTTTAGTGATAGTCAATGTCGTGGGCTTGAGTTATTTAAGGATTATGGTTTGGCAATTTTTTATTATTCGGGCAAGGTTAATATAATTGTGGATGCCTTGAACCAGAAGTCGACTAGCATGGGTAGCTCGGCACATCTGTCGACCCAAGAGAGGCCTTTGGCCTTAGAGGTTCAGTCTTTAGCTAACCAGATAGTTAGGGTTGATATTTTAGTACCGAGGCATATTTTGTCATTTGTGGAGTCTAGATATTCTTTGATGTTACATATTCTCATTAGTTTGATAATGGTAGATTAAAGTCAATTAGAGATAAGGTATTGAGTGGGGAGGATAAGGAAGCATCACTTGATTCAGATGGAGTTTTGTTTATTGGAGGCCGAGTTTGTGTGCTGAGAATGGGTGGTTGGATTAGGTTGATCTTGGAGGAGGCCCATTGTTCCTGATATTCCATCCATCCAGGTATGTCTAAAATGGATTGTGATTTAAGATAGCACTACTGGTGGGGTGGTATGAGGCAAGATATAGTGGATTTTGTAGATCATTGCCTATGTTGTCAATAGGTAAAGGCTGAGCATATAAGACCTGGTGGTTTGCTTCAAAAGTTACTCTTTCTCAAGTGGAAGTGTAAATAAATCACCATAGACTTTGTGACTGGTTTTCCTTGTACATCTTATGGTTCAGACATTATTTGGGTCATTGTGGATTGATTGTTGAAATTAGTTTATTTTATTCTGGTTCAGGTCTCATTCAGAGCTGAGAGGTTGGCCCATATCTGCATTTGTGAGATTATGTGTCAAGATGGTGTGTCGATGTCCATTATTTTAGATCAAGGTTCTGTATTCACATCTCACTTTTGGGAGACTTTTTAGGATGAGTTAGGTACTCAAATGGATCTCAGTACGGTATTTCACCTCAGACTGATGGCCATTCAGAAAGGACTATTGAAGTTTTAGAGGATATGATTTATTCATGCATGATGGATTTGGGTGGCCAGTGGGAGCAATATTTGGCTTTAGTAGAGTTTGCATATAATAATAGCTACCATTTCAGTATTGATATGGCTCTTTTTAGGGCAATGTACGGTAGGTGTTGCCGCTCCCTAGTGGGTTGATTTGGTGTTTTTGAGGTGAGAACTCAAGGTATGGACTTGCTTAATGAGTCTTTGGATAGAGTCCAGGTCATTTAGGATATACTTAGAGCAACTCAAAGTAGGCAGAAGTGTTATCCTGATCATAGACTTCGTGCCTTGAGATTTGGTGTTGGTGATTGTGTTTTTCTTTGAGTTTCACCCTTGAAAGGTGTGATGAGGTTTGGGAAGAGGGGAAAGCTTAGCCTAGGTATATTATTCCATTTGAGATTCTTTGGATAGTTGGTGATGTGGCTTATGAGTTGGCTTTACCCCATGATCTATTAGTTGTTCATCCAGTTTTTCATGTTTCTATGCTTCATTGTTACTTCCTGAATAAGTCTCATATTATTTGTTGGGAGCCAATTCAGTTAGATGAGTGGTTGTCATTGTTGAGAAGTCGGTCGCTATTTTAGCTAGGGATGTTAGGCGGTTGTGCTCTAGAGTGATCCTTGTGGTTAAGGTCCA
>NC_061122.1:196417725-196428010 GCF_002878395.1 Capsicum annuum | reverse complement strand
AGTTGCGTGCTCATCTTAGTTCATGTATCACGTCTTAGTTTCAGATCCCAGATATCCAGTCACAATTCAGTTGTAGGTGCCTTGTGCATTGCCCTAGTTTTCCTCAGTATCTCAACAATATGAGTATTCTTCGAGGGACCTACTATCCCAAGGAAGAGTATACTATAATCCCCCAAACTTTCATGACATAAACATTCCACTCTTTCTCCTCGTAATGAATATAGTTAGGTGTAAGGGGTACTCATAAGTTGACCCTTAAACTCTGACCTCAGCCACAAGCCACGTATTCAAGGTGCTCAACTCAGATCACGATATTCAGTTTATATACCACCTTTCAGTTTCAAATATGTTCCTATATTCCCTTCACGCGTGCCTAATAAGTGATCTCGGGTTCATCAATGTTTTCGGTTTAAGGTAATAGTCTTCTATGAATTCACTCAGTTCCCTGTTCAGATTCAATTACAAACTCGGTATTCAGTTTTATGCTCAGATTTCCATTACAAACTTGGAATCAATTACCATTGCATATTTAGTCATGCGTTCATGCATCATGTCAGTCATGTATCTATGCATCAGATATACATGAAAAAGTGAATCAGTACTCCCAGTCATGTATCCATGTATCAGCTCAGTTATGAAATCATGCATCAGATATGCATGCTCATTATGAATCTCAGTAAATCAGTAATGTCATCATATACTCATGTTTTAGTTGTTCATATCAGCATATACGTTAGCTTATCATTTCTCCCATCACAGTTAGTCTCATTCTAGGACAAATATTCTCAAGGGGGAGATATTGTAAGACCTCGCAAAATTTCTAAGCTTAATTCATCCTTTTAAGCTTTCAAGAGGTCTCAGACTTAGAAAATTCTAGCTAAGTTCCCAGACTTAGTTTATTTTTTTCCTTTGAAAGTTGGCAATCTTATTTCGCGACCTTGCATTCCAGAACTACGTAGCCAGTGTAGGTTGAGATATATCCCTATGAGTCTAGGGTTAATACATCTTATTCGTGTTCTCCTACCAGCGAGGGTTTGACGGAAGAGCTCCCCATCAGCAGAGGGTTAACTCACATCTTGTCTTTACCCGTGGTACGGTATTGACACCCTTCCAACTAGGGTCATAGATTGGACCCTACCAGTTCAGTTATGGGGTATGTCGGTTAGATGATTCCTCCCACAGTCTCGATCTTAGTCTCAGTAAGGAACTTAGATAGTTCCTCAGATTTCAGGACTGTCAGATACAATCACTCAGCTCAGTACGGAACTCAGCTAGTTCTATCAGAATCAGGACTATCAGGAACAGATATTCAGGTAACAGTACATCAATTATCAGTAATCCATATTATGAGTAAATTTAGTGTAGTTTCACAGATTCAGAATTGTCAGATACAGTCGTTCAGTTACCAATTATACAGTATCCGTAGACTTAAACATCTATTAATCAATATTCAGATTCAGTATTCAGAATTATCACGATCTTAGTTACAGTCCACATATTCATGCATATATTCTCATGCAGTCATGTTTATGTTATTCAGTCAGTTATAGTTCATGCATGTGAACCCTTACATTCAGCTTACCTCACTTTGCATACCATTATATTCTCACATACTGACGCATACTTTTCTCTTGCACTATGGTGTTTTATACCATAGGTTTGGACGCTCAGGTTCCCAATCGCACTTAGAAGTTCAGATTTTACTAGTTAGAGTCAGTGGTAAGTCCTCATAGTTTGAGGATGTGATTATTTCATTATTTCAGTGCTTTAGTACTTAGCTTAATTCAGCAGTTGGAGTTAGTTGGGGGTATGTCCCATCAACTCCTTATACAGACAGTTTAGAGGCTTTCAGACTAGATGTTCAGACTATAGCATGTTCAGACAGTTATTTCAATTTTGTTATTGTTATATCGCATTAACAATTATGTTTCAATTTTGAACCTTATGGCATTTTAGCCAATTTTCTAGATATTTCAGTATTATTTTACAGCTATTGCAGCAGGTACCAGTCATGGGTTAGCTTGTGGTTCTTTGGGATTATGAGTATCGTGTAGCATCCGGGGTACCAGGCTTGGGGTGTTACACAACCTATACCCAAAATCACATCAAAATCTACCATATCTAACACAAGGAAGTCTACAAAAGTTTCACTCTCGACAAAAGTCACAACACAAGATCGATGCACCCGATCCACCACTAAAGAATCATCTACCAGCGTAGATACACGAATAAGCATTGCAAGAGGCCCATTAACGGAATCAAAACCTGTAATCACATCATCAGAAGCCTCTGCCTCAGATCTGGCTGGTATAGCATAACACTGCCTACGACCACCAACAGCCTGGGTAGCCCCACGACCTCTAACTACCTGAGTGGCCCTACCACCTCTTCTACGAGCTCTACTACCTCTTCCCCTCACATCTCTAGTGGCACCCCTACCCTTTACAACTAGAATATGAGTAGCTCAAATCTATATGACCAATCTCATCACATACATAGTAACCTCTACGATCAGTCTCAACAGGAGAAGGCACAACTGGGCTCGAATGACCACCCTGAACTGCTGAGCTAGAAGGTCCTCCACCTAAACTCTATAAGCCGCTTACACTGTCCTACCATGGTATCCATGAGAACTTCTAAAATCTCTGCCTCGAGAGGTCTAACTTCTGAACTCAACAAAACATCGCTCTTCCTTAACAACTCTCAGAGATGCACCAAGAATACCCTCTGTCATCTTAGCATGATCCCCAATACTCTGAAAAGAAGCCCTAAGCACAACTATCTGAGATGTAGCCAACTGAAGAGAGGTATCGAAACCCTTCACAAACTTCCGAATCTTCTCAGAATCGGTGGAAATACTATCATAGGAATATCTAGATAGGGCATGAAAACATGAATCATACTCAACAACTGTCATGAAGCCCGGCTTCAAATGATCAAATTCATACCGCATATGGTCTCTTAAACTGAAAGGCACAAATCTCTGTAGGAAAGCCTCAACGAACTGATCCCAAGTCATCTCGGGAGAATCATGGGGTCTACAACTAACAATTGGCCTCCACCAATCTGTTATCACATCCCTCAACTGATAAGATATAGTATAACCTATACCATCGATGCAGATAGAATGGAACACAACCCAAAACACAAGGTATGAAAGAACTTCACACGATAAAGAATAAAATGAGAGAAGTTTCCTAAAAATAGCCTATAGCCTCTCGAAGATAGATACGAACATCTACATATAGATCTGCGAGACTCAATTAGACATTTCATACTTACACAATTAAGACTAATGAAACCTGAATGCTCTAACACCAATTTGTCATGACCCAAAAACAAGGGTCATGATGGCATTTGTTGCAGCAAACCTTGATAAGTAAGTCTTTCACTCAAACTAATATACACAGGGAAAAGACAGAATTACCCTTAAGGTAAGGCTTCTAGAATGAAGCCAAACTATATAGATATAATAAAAAGGAAAGAATAAAATTAGCACATGCAGCTATAACACCCAAAACCTGGTGTCAACAGTATAAGAACTACTACTACAATTTCAGAGTCAAATACATCAAAAAATAATCACAAAGGAAAATATCTGTCTCTGAACACTAATAAAGACATAACCAATATAGAAAGATAAAGGTAAACTTTGTACGTATGAATGTCCAACCACTACCTTAAGAAATCTGAAGGCGCTTGAAATAAACCAGCCTGGGACGCACTCGAGCTAGGACCTGAACCCAAAGGGCGAAGTAGGCGTGAGTACGGTCCACTTGTACTCAGTAGGTATCATAGGCCGACCAAGCAAAGTAGTAAATAAAGTATACAAAATATATACTAAGGGTACATCACCTGCAATCAGAAAATGTCCCACAATGGTAGCCCACACCACCTGTAGTAATAGTTCTACAATATCCACATATAAGACATAACACACCAGGTAGGGATACAAATATACACTATAACACATACAAGTTGGACAAAAGAGGAACATGTATAATCAAGGTCATCAAGTATAGTTAAAGAAAGATAGAACAATTAGATGTTAACAAGTTAAGATATATAATAAATAGGTAGATGACAAGTCAATATGGCAATTCCAACACAACATAAACACAATAAGATGGGTGTAATGTATATGATGATAATATGATGATGATGCATGGGTTTGGCACACAACCTTGGGTTTTGTACACAACCTCAAGTTTGACACACACCCTTAAGTTTAGCATACAACCTCAAGATCACCAATATCCATAACTCTTCTCTGACATGATTCTTCAGAGATGGTCCATAAATCTAATATCCGCTACCAATATTCAGTATTCCAGTGTTTCCAGTATTTCTAAAGCACATACATAACATAAGACATAAATCAAGTATACATACATGATAACAAGTATATGTAAAGCAATAAAACAAATAAGTGAGATATTGCATATGATAACATGAGAATGATGATGCAATGTTCACAACCATTCAAAATAAGTATTTCCACAATCAATCAACATGATGTTTTTCTACAACCAATCCACATAACTTATTTCCACAACCAACTGCAATGTTATAATTCCATAACCACGTTATCTAATATCCACTCATTACTTCTATTTCATCCATGAATTTTCACATGTCTCATATACCAACAAGTATGAATATATCACAATACACCAATGGTACCATTTTAGACATTTTGACAACACAATACAACTATTCACTTGCATTTAGGGCTATCAATATCACATAAGACTCCATATAGTCACACATATCACATAATATCTTAGTTTTGACAGTTACATCACATATGGTCCCCATACGAGTACAACATATATATAGCCATTTTTTCATGATTAGTTCCAACCCTTAAAATGTATTTTCTAACATAATTTACTATCCAACCTAGTCTGAAAGAGTTAAGCCATAACTACCTCAAATGCCATTCTCTACCCTTTGAACCCACGACCTTACTTTCCACGAATGATCCCAAACTCCTTTAAAAATATCAAATATAAAATCTATGCATTAAAACAAAATCAACGGCACCTATATTGACTATTTTTGATTCGAGGTCAAAACGAACCGCCAAAGTGGGTTTCCAAAAAAGGAGGGAGAAATCATAACTTTACTTCAAAAATGTATTTCTCATATTTTTAAAAATCTACAACTGAAAATTCAAGTCAAATCGAGTAAAAAATGAGGTTCAAATCGAAAAAAAACTATTTTTAAGCTTTACTAGGTAAAATATTTGAAATCCAGATTAAAATCAAGATCAGAGTTATTTTGAAGGTTAAATTGATGAAAAATAAATAATTATAAGATAAAAACATTATTCAAGTGAAAATGAAATAAATAATTATAAGATAAAAACATTATTCAAGTAAAAATGAGTGAACTTGGGGTTTAAAATCAAAACCCTAAGATTTTTTAGGATTTCGAGAAATTAATCAAGAAATTACTAAGAAAAGGGTGAATTCTTACCTTAAATCTGTAATTAAATCAAGAAATAGATATTAATCTAGCTATCTAAGCTTCCACAAGCTTCATTCTAAGCTCCCACACTATTTTAAGGTTTAACTCTCAAGAGGCAAGATGAAAAATGAGCAAACTGAGCCAAAAAAGGAAAAAATCTGCAATATGTACCAAATTTTTTTTCTATAGCAGCAGTTTTTTTAAAGTCCAACCCGAACTTCGATGGGGTGCCCAAAATTCGTTTGGAGTCCGATATATGAAAACAAACTATATAACCACACTAAATTCGATGTTTCAGACGCGTTGACAAATTTATATTTTTGAAAAAACATCATTTTCAAAAAGTTGACCCCCGAAATCTAAAATTGAAAATTTTCAAACTGAAGGTTGAAATGAGATTTAAAAGTTGTAAATTACACCAAATATGTTATCATCCTAGAATTAATATTTCGAATCTTCTGGCTCAGTCAAATTTTCCATCCAAGATCATTTCAACCAAATGTGGGTCCCACATCTATATTTTTAAATTTCCAACTTTTCGATCAATAGGTCCAAAATGAGCTCGGATGCACCGGGGTCAAAACCAAAGGTGTACTTAGCCTAAATTGATATTCCAGAGCTGTTGGTGCAGTTCGTTCAGCCATCTATCACTGTTGGCACAGTCTGTTCAGCCATCTATCACACGATTCAAAATATATCCACATAAGCCTAAAATAAGGCTCTCAAAGTCATCAAAAATCACAATATCATATAAATGGTACCAAAATGCATCGAAAACCATGACAATAACTCTCACACCCCAAAAATACCATAATGTAACTACGGAGAGGGGTAAAATAATCAAATCACATAAAATCATAAATTTCATCAAATTTTTAGGTCGTTACAATTTCAATCTAATCTAAAGAATAAGTAATAATATTTACGATTTCTTATAGTAATTTCCGCACATCGAGCGAGTAATTACACTAGTAATAGAATACATAGAAAGTTTTCAAATGGTTTTGATTGGGTTAAATTTGTACCGTATGTTAAAATGACTTGTGTTTATTAATAAGTGAATTATTGACTCGTTTAAAAGTTTTTTGAGCTGAAAAAATGTTATAATGCGGATCGTAATTCAGTTTGTCCAGCTCTGCGAAGTTTAACTTATTGTTTGATATGTTCTTTATAAACTTTCGTCCTTAATAAAATTATTTTATTTCTTTATGCTGATATATAATAAATTTAAGAAAAGGAAATATTACATCATAACACAATTCAACTCATCATCACTATTTCAACCCTTTTAAAACTAGTCTTACAGTACCCACTCTGTGCGCGTATCTCGCTTCATTGTATTCAATTTATGATTAAATTTATGAAAATTGACCCGCCACTTTTTACTATGGACAAAGAAATCCTATCTAATTCAAGAATTCGGGAGAAAGATATTGAATTTTTATTTTACAAATCACTTTAATATTTTAAAAAAATATCCCTCAATTAATAAATAAATAAATTATTGTATTAAGTACGAAAAACACTTAAACATAAAAATAAAATTTATATATTAATAAAATACATATAAGAGATTAGGCTATTTTTACCCAATTGTGATGTATGAAAAACTTAAAATAATACAATAAGGGTATTAGTTGTACTTAAAATAATACAATAAGGGTATTAGTTGTCGATTGTTATTTTCATGTTAATTTGTAAATTGAAGTTAGACCTCCTTTTTATTTTCTGCCGTAAATATAATTGTGGAAAACTTATAATCATTATATCCTTAAATAAATAATTATATATAAGATAATATTTGAATTGCTTATATATATATATATATATATATATATATATACTAGTTTAGGTGTATGTGCCTCGCGCGTGTACCTCACTTTATTGAGTTTAAACCTACACTAAATAGGATGTTCATTTAAATAATAAAAATAAATACAATAATTAAATTCAACATATTTTGGAGAATTTATTTAATTAAACTTAATCTTTATCAAAAAAAAATTTCAACGTCGATCCACATTCATCTACCATCTGTAAATTGCAACAAAATAATACGATGATAGAGACATTAAAACAATATAATTAAATCTAATATTTGTTGAGATTTACCTTCCTTCTATTTTGTCATTTTCATTAATGGTAGAATATTTTTATTTACCCCTTTTTAGTCAAAGAATATTTTACATTATTTATTTCCCTTTAAGTCTAGGGTTTATTAAGTAAAGAATATTTAGTCTTATAGCTATAAGAAAAATATCATATTTTTCTTATTTATTTTATTTAGTTTCTTATAAATAGAGATGTACTCTTCTATTTGAATCAAGAAAAAGAATCAATCAAGAGTTTTCATTCACTTTCTGTTCAATTTTCTTTCTTGTCTTCTTCATTCCATATCAGTGGTATCAAAGCCTTCATCGATCCTCATGGATCTGTGAATTTATTGAAGCAAACCTTTCAACCATTTTTTAATCCATACCTATTTTCAACCTACTTTTAATCTTACTTTTATTTTTAATGTAAGATTATTTTTAACTCTCACTTTTATTTTTAACATAGGGCTATTTTTAATCTTTTTCAACCCATATTATTTTAAATCTTGTTTTTCAAACCATGACAAGCAATACTCTCTCTTTCAATGGCCCACAAACCTTCACTGGTGAAAATTATCAAATTTGGGTAGTTAAGATGAAATCATATCTTGAAGCTTATGATTTGTGGGAAGTTGTAGAAGAAGAAAAACCCAAACAACCACTCCCTGCAAAGACTTCTGCTGCCGAAATCAAACTTCACTCAGAAGAGAAATCGAAAAGATATAAAGCAAAAATTGTAATTCCAAATTCAGTTGCTGATTCAATCTTTTCTAAAATCATTATGTGTGAAACAACAAAAGAAGCTTGAAAAAAACTTGAAAAGAAGTATCAAGGAAGTGAACGAGGTAGACAATCAAATTCTGAATTTGAAAAGAGAATTTGAATCTCTTAGGATGCTAGAAGGTGAGACAATTACTAAGTATTCTGACAGAATTTCCTTAATTGTCAATAGAATCAGGTTGCTTGGCAAAGATTTTAAAGATAATAGAATTTTTTTAAAAATTCTGGTGACAATTCTTGAGAGATTTGAGTCCAAAATCTCTGCTTTGGAAGAGTCTAAAGATCTCTCTGCCATCTCTCTTGCTGAATTGATAAGCGCTCTTCAAGCATAAGAGAAAAGAAGAGCTTACAGGGAACACAAAGTTGTTGAAGGTACTTTTTATGTGAACCATCAAAAAAGAAAAGTTGATTATCCACCTTGCAAAAATTGAAAAAAGAAAACAAACTCAGAAAAATTTTGCTGGTAGAGATCTGATGCATTATGTGGAAGTTGCAAAACAAAAAGGTCATGTCACAAAAGTATACAAGTTCAAAGACACTCAAGATAATTCAAAAGCACTACTTGTGGAAGAAGAACATGAAGATGAGGAAGACCAACTTTATTAGATTGCTGCAACAAAATTAAGAAAAAATACATTTTTTATAATTAAGTGTTCAAACTCAAGTTAGATACGCCAACTTGAGTTTGAGGGGGAATGTTGAGATTTACCTTCCTTCTATTTTGTCATTTTCATTAATGGTAGAATATTTTTATTTTTCCCTTTTTAGTCTAAAAATATTTTACATTATTTATTTCCTTTTAAGTCTAGGGTTTATTAATTAAAGAATATTTAGTCTTATAGCTATAAGGAAAATATCATATTTTCCTTATTTAGTTTATTTAGTTTCTTATAAATAGAGATGTACTCTTCTATTTGAATCAAGAAAAAGAATGAATCAAGAGTTTTCATTTAGTTTTTGTTCAATTTTCTTTCTTGTCTTCTTCATTCCATAACAATATTTACACAAAAATTTTGTCAAAGTCGTGTGACACTCATCAACCACATGTAAACTATTAACAGAATAATACGACAATAGGGATATCAAAATAATTAATACAACTAAACTTTACCATTACACAATTTTTTTTGTAAAATATAGATATAAAGATAATACAATTAAATCTAACCTTTACCTAAAAAAATTCCTCAAAGCTGACCGACATTCATCTACCACTTATAAATTCATTTACGACCTGTAAACTACAACAAAATAATACAATAGTGATCACAATGCTTCAGTTTTGATGAAAATAATTCTTGTCTAAGTGAAAATTTTGACACTAAAGAATGACTTGAATGAAAATAAAGAAGATATATACATACACACACGTTGAATTCTATTATGTTGACAAAAATAGTGAAAAAGTTGAGGGTTAGAAAATTAAGCATCCATCAATTTACACATACAACCGAATCAAGTTAGATGAACATTAATCATATTTTTTCAATCAATAAACTATAATAAAAGAAGAATGATATTTAAAATTTTAAGTACTATTAAAAACACAAAATCTATTGAAAGAATAAATTCTCGTTTAATTGTTATTCTGTTATTAGTTGGGAAAAAAAAAGCTCAATATATTGAAGTCCAAAAATTATTCCTTTTCAAGAAAAAGTGGACCGAGTATGAAATAAATCTTTATTAATAAGAAAAATACTCATAAATGAACATTCATACTTGTTTTTCCTTTTTTCCTTTTTGGTCGAGTACTACTACCAGTCTACTTGTTTAACCCTTTTCCGTTGGGTCGTGTACTATTACAATTTTACTTATTTTTTTATCATGTATTTTCTCTAGTTTAGTTTAACGTCCATCTCAATATTTATAGAATAATTTCCTTAATCGAGTCTTATTTTATGTATATTTCTCTATCCTATTTTAGGAGTATTTTTATAATT
>NC_061122.1:196389642-196417625 GCF_002878395.1 Capsicum annuum | reverse complement strand
ACAAAAAGTATATATATATATATATATATATATATATATATATATATATATATATATATTAGGCTTTTAATTTCTTTCCATATATTTTAGGACTCATATATCTATTTATTTTCATATATTTATTGTATTGATGTGCTTTCCATATATTTTAGGAGTCCTTAATTTAATAAAATAGTAATTGAAGAAAAATTGTAAAAAAAAATTTTTTATCTAAAGAAGAGACTTATACTGGAGGGAAAAAAGTTCAAACAATATTTCTAAGAACATACACACTTTTAATAAAGTATAGATTACATAAATTCCTAATTGCACTTAAAAGCTTGGATACATCGCTGAAGAATTTGGTGTATCCGTATAAATTTAAGTGATGTATCAGAAAGAATATGATGTATTTTTGTAAAATTAACTGATATATCTAGAAGAATGTGATGTATCTTTGTAAATTTAAGTGATATATTCGGAAGAATGCGATGTATCGGTGTGGACTAAATTAAAACTTTTTAGTAATTTCAATTTTCTTTTGAGATTTAGAGTAATCAACTCCAAAAGGATTGAAATTTATGAAACTTTTACTTTTAAAAATATCTTTTGAAAATATTTTTAAATGATTTCTCATACATTAATATAGGAATGCATTGAGCTAATAAATGGATTGATTAATAATCCGCTCAAGCTTAAAGGGTTTGACTAGATTGGGTTTGATTTTGCCTCCCCTTATCTGACTGTCATGACCCAAACCAAGGCCTTGGCCATGACGGACATCTCAAACCCTGAAGGCCCGAGAGCCCTTCTCTAACTGGCAATCATATACATAATTCGTATGCTGAAAGGAAATGCGGAAAGCATGATAAAACGGAAACATGGTTAATCTTTTACTCCAACTAAACAACGCGAATATAAGTTCATAAATATTTAAAACACATGCCACCAGTCTGCGAAATCTCTAACAACATGAAAACAACTCCTGCCTAGAACTGGAACAAGGCCTCCAGTCGGACAATGAACAAAAACCAAATGACAATGTCTATAACGAGGTCTTTCGAAATAAGGGAGGCTCACCAACTATAAACTTCTGACAAACCAATCTACTGCTTAGCGGAGCCCCGAGACTAAGCCTCAAATCCAGATCTATAGGGGGTTAATACAATTGTACTGGCATGTGAAACAACTCAAAATAGCATGTTTTATACAACGTAGGTGAGAGCATTTTAAAATAACAGTGAACATGATTTAAGTAAAAATACATGGGCATATTGTAATGAAATTTCAAACAATTCTTTACAACTCTAACTCACTCTTTGTTTTTCTTCTAAGCTAGTCGGTACACCCTATAAGTCTATGATTCCACGGGCTATGTGAAATCCGCCATTGACTCGGCGGCCAAGCCCCCAATCCAAGTTGGCCGCTAGGATTGGAGTTGGTGATACCCCCCTATGAGAGTACACCGTAGGAATCCCCCCATGTGAGATGTCCTAGTTATCCTCCCATGTAGGATAATATGTCATAAGTCCCGCATCGGTAACTACGATTTCCAGCAATGATTCCTTACACTCAAACGTCTTCTTTGGGTAACCAACTAGCTCTCTTAAGCCCAACTTTTAGTCTTTTAAAAATCATGCTTCATGCTTTTAAAACATTCAATACTTATTTTGTTAAGGGCAAGTCATCACCGAGTATCATCATACCCTGATTTGCAAGTCATTCAAATCACATCATAACATATCTGTAGCCCCTTTTCACTTATCCTCATGTTAATTACCACTCATAATTTTTAAACATCAAGTGAGAGAGTGTAATGTAATAGATTTTCATTTGAGCTTACATCAAAACACTCTCCTCTCAATAGTACAATCATACGGTGGTCATATCATGTTTACATTAGTTCAAACCCATGAAAATTTTTAATTTGACACGATAAATGTTTACTATTCAAAAACAGCCTCTCAATATGTCATAAACCTATCATTCCATGATCGTTAGTAAAGAATCCACCATCTAGTTTTCTTTAAGAAAATTTTATGTGTTTAAACAATCCATCACACTTGAAA
Organism: Capsicum annuum; assembly: GCF_002878395.1. Classification (NCBI taxonomy): domain Eukaryota; kingdom Viridiplantae; phylum Streptophyta; class Magnoliopsida; order Solanales; family Solanaceae; genus Capsicum; species Capsicum annuum. Next base: position 196,415,577 of record NC_061122.1, on the reverse strand, counting down.
TCAAAGATGTCATGATGGGAGGTAGAGTTTTATCATTCATGCTCTCAATCAAACTTTATAATACAAAAAATCTTATTACATAGTTATAGTTCAATTCCATGAAAAATAGTTCAAGACAAACATGTGCTTTCATCAAAATGATTCCACAATGCATGCTTTTTCGAAACAATATAAAACATTCTTTGTAAACAAGATTATAGATCTTTAAACTTGATAAAAAATAGGAAAACTTACGCCTATGGAGTTTAAGGTAGTCCCACATACTTTAGGTTTTTTAGTTTAAATATTGGAACTCTAATCTTGAAATCTTAAACTTAAAGGTTGAATTCTTGATCTTTGGGGAGGAGGTAGAGTTTAGTTTTGAGAGAATTTGAGTAACTTTTGCCATAATATGCCCTAACAACGACTTAATTTCATGTTCTGGATGAGATAAGATGAGGGAAAAGATTGAATTACCCTCCTGGACCTAGAAATCATTAAGACGAACTGGGTGCCCAATGCGTTTAGTGTCGTGCCATGTCTGTCTCTTCGATGCGAAATGTGATACGTCGCGCTGGTCCCCTCCAACGCGATTCCTGGCGCGATCCGACTATATCGTGTTGGTCTACTGTTTTGACTATCCAAGCATGTCTCAAACATCATTTGAAAAATCCAAAACTTTTCTGATACATGCCCTTAACACCCTTGAACAAGAATCCACTCAAAAATCTACATCTCAGGGTCGGGAAGATCAATTTAAAAATCATTGAAGTTTAGGAGCTTAAAATATGGCTAAGTCTTTTAACACTTAGAAAAAATTTCAGGTTGTAAGTTCTCTATACATGCTACTAAGAGTGGTATCAGGTAGACAATGCTACAGGGTGTTACATTATCCTTCCTTGGGGTCATTCGTCTCCGAATGATGACTTGGGACACATGTAAGCATGATCTCAAGCACACTAAGGAAAGAGAGAGAGAGTATGATTTGTACCTTCAATATCGTCATCCATGGCTTCAAAGAGAGTCGGGTACCTTGCATGCACATCATCTTCTGACTCCCATATAGCATCTTTAGCCTTTTGATTTTTCCACATCATCTTAATCAAAGCTATCTTTTTACTTCTCAACTTCCGAACTTGGCGATCCAAAATGGTAGTGGGTTCTTCTTCATATAACAAAGAGTCTTTTACATTGGTATCCTCTATAGGAAACACTAGAGAATGATCTCCAATACATTTTTTCAATATGGATACATAAAATACTGGATAAACTGAAGCCAGACTCGTGGGCAAATCTAACTCATAAGCAACCCCACCGATCCTTCTCACAATTTGATATGGTCCTATATAATGAGGACTAAGCTTCTCTTTCTTTCTGAATTGCATGAATCCCTTCATAGGGGAGACCTTTAGAAATATCCAATCATCAACCTCAAACTTTAACTCTCTCCTTCTAACATCACATTGGACTTCTGGCGACTCTGAGCTATCTTAAGTTGCTCCCTAATGATCTTCACCTTCTCCATTACCTGATGGATAAGGTTAGGCCCAAACAATCGGGTCCTACCCACTTCATACCACCCAATTGAAGACCTATATCTCCTTCTATAAAGTCCTTCAAAAGGCACCATCTAAATACTGGAATGGTAGCTATTATTGTGGGGAATTCTATCAACGACAAATGATCCACCCAACTACCCTTGAAGTCTATCATGCAGGCCCTCAACATATCTTCTAAGGTCTGAATGGTGCATTCTGCCTTCCCATCTATCTGAGGGTGGAAGACGGTACTCAGGTTCACTTGGGTTCCTAAACCCCTTTGAAAAGGCTGCCAAAACTGCGAAGAGAATTGCGTACCTCGATCGGATAGAATATACATAGGAGCACTATAAAAATGGACTATCTCTCGAATATACAACTTAGCATAATCATCCCCCGAATAATTCATCTATACTAGAAGAAAATGAGCATACTTTGTCATCAGGTCTACAATCACCCAAATAGTCATATTGTTTTTGAGACTTCGAAAGCCCATTACATATTGATTATCTCCCACTTCCACATAAACAAAGATATCTCTTGGAAAGTGCCACCTAGTCTCAAATGATCTACCTTGACTTGTTGATAATTCAAACATTTAGAAACAAAATCAACAACATCCCTTTTCATATTATTCCACCAATAAATCATTTTAAGATCATGATACATTTTAGTGGAGCCTGGGTGAACAACATACTACGAAGTATGAGCTTTATCGAGAATTTTTTCTCGTAACCCATTTATATTCAACATACATAGCCTACCTTGATACCTCAAAGTCCCATCACCGCCAATTTCAAATGCCATCACCTTCTGTTGACCAACATCATTCTTAATCTACAACAAGATGGGGTGTTTATCCTGCTTTTCCTTAACTTCAGCACATAGGGTGGATTTAGCTATCTTATGAATAATTACATCTCCATATTCGGAATCCAGAAGTCAAACTCCCAAATTTGTAAGCTGGTAAATATGTTTCACCATCTTCCTCTTTCCTTCCTTAATATGAGAAAGTCTGCTTATTGACCACCTGCTAAGGGCATTGACCACCATATTGGCCTTTTCCGGATGAAAGTGCAATCTCATGTCATAATACTTCAACAATTCCAACCACCGCCTCTGCCTGAGATTAGGTTCTTTCTACATGAAAACATACTACAAACTTTTGTGATCAGTAAATATATAAACATGCATCCCATAAAGATAATACCGCCAGATCTTAAGTGCAAACAGCACAACCACTAACTCTAAGTCATGAGTGGGATAATTCTTTTCATACACCTTCAACTGCCTAGATGCATAAGCCACCACTTTACCATGCTGCATAAACACATACCCAAGTCCCACCCGGGATGCATCAAAGTACACAACAATGCCCTCTGTATCCTTAGGAAGGGTCAAAACTAGCGCAGTAGTCAACTTTTCTTTCAGTTTCTCAAAGCTATTCTCACAAGAGTCAAACCAAAAGAATTTCTCTTTTTTCTAAGTCAATTAGTAAGTGGAGCAGCAATGAGGGAAAAACTCTCCACAAACCTTCTGTAATACCTTGCCAAACACAAAAAACTTTGGATATCGGTTGGAGTCATGGGTCTGGGATATTTTATCACTACCTCTACCTTTTGGATGTCAACCTTAATCCCCTCACTAGAAATGATGTGCCCCAGGAAAGCAATAACACTAAGCCAGAATTCATATTTGAAAAACTTTGCATATAACTCATTATTTTTGAGGGTCTGAAGGATGATTCAGAGGTGATTGACATGCTCCCTAATTTTAGAATAAACCAAAATATCATCAATAAAGACTATGACAAATAGATCGAGAAACTGACGGAACACCCTATTTATTAGGTCCATAAAAGTTGAAGGGGAATTAGTTAGTTCGAATGACATAACTAAGAATTCATACTGACCATATCGGGTTTGAAAGGCTATTTTGGGGATGTCAACCTCTCTAACCTTCAACTGATGATACACTGAATGAAGGTCTATTTTGCAGAAACCTGTGGCACCTTGGAGTTGGTTAAAAAGATCATCAATTCTTGGAAGAGGATATTTGTTTTTAACTGTGACCTTATTTGGCTGACGGTAATCTATACACATATAGAGAGAGCCATCTTTCTTATGCACAAAGAGTATAGGTTCAACCCAGGGAGAGACGCTAGGATGAATAAAACTTTTATCAAGAAGGTCTTTTAACGGTTCTTTTAACTCTTTGAATTTTGTAGGAACCATTCTGTATGATGGAATAGAAATAGGACGAATGTTCGACAACAAATCAATGCCAAAATATATTTCCCTATCAGTTGGTATCCCATTAAGATCATCGGGAAAGACTTTTGAGAATTCATTAACTACAGAAATAGATTGGAGGGAAGAATTTTCAGTACTAGAATCTTTGACCCAAACAAGATGGTACAAATGCCACTTTGATATAAGTTTACGAGCTCTGAGATAAGATATGAACTTCCCCTTGGGTGCTAAAGAATACCCCTCCCATTCTCTCACTGGTTCATTTGGGAAGGAAAAATTGACTTTTTGGGTTCTACAGTCTAATGTGGCATAACACGAATGGAGCCAATCCATTCCTAAAATAGCAAAAATGTCAATCATATCAAGCTCTACAAGATCTACCACAGTATCATGACAACAGACAGATACCAAAAAATTTCTATACACTCTTCTAGCCATAATAGAGTCACCAACATGAGTGGAAATAGAGAAAGGTTCTAAAATAATTTCAGGCTCAAAACCAAAACTAACTGCCACATACGGGGTAACATAAGACAAGGTAGACCCAGGATCAAGTAATACATACACATCACGGGAGAAAATTTATAATGTACCCATGACAACATCTGGCGAAGCCTTTGCATCCTGGTGGGTAGTTAAGGCATATAACTGATTATGACCACCTCCAGTAGCTAAAGTAGTACCCTTGGGTGGTGGTGGGGCTGTGGAGTTTTCTTGCGACCACACGCCCTCAACATCCCTTCTCGAGGGACAGTCCCTCTAAGATGCCCAGGCCGACCACAAGTATAACACACTTTATTATTGAAAAAACACCTTTCTGGGTGATTCTTTCCATAATTGCTGCAGTGAGGGTGTGACCTAAATGGCTGAGTCACACTCTCCTAGGACTTAGTACCCTGAGCTTTAAGCCTATCTCCTAGCTGAAATCATTGCTCACCCAAAGGCCTAGGCGTAGGTGCACTTGCTGACAACTGAGCATTGCTCTAAAAATTCTCTTTAGACCACCTATTTCCCCAATTACCACCTTGGTGCTGACTATTATTCTGATATGTGGATCTAGCTCTCTTAACTTTCTTTTCTTTTTCCTTTACCTCAACCGACCTCTTCTTTTGCTCTTCTACCTGATGTATGTTCACTGATAACCTAGCAAAATCTATATATTTATTTAGTATTGCTCCCTTTCATTACAATACTAAATCATCTGAGAATCCAATTGCAAACTTTCTTAGTGAGCCCTCATGTTACCCGTCAATTCTGGAGCATAACGGGACAGTTGGGTGAACTTTAATGTATACTCTTTCACACTCATTTTTCCTTGTTTCAAGTTCATAAATTCTTCAGCCTTTGGCTCCCTCCATTTTTGGGGAAAAAAGCAATCTAGGAAAGCTTCCACAAACTCACCCCATATAGAAGGCTCAACATCGCTACCCTTCAAATCCTCCCACTCATTATACCATTGATTGGACACATTCTCTAACCGATAGGTTGCCAACTCAACCCTTTCAACCTAATTTACATACATACAAAAACAACAACAACAACAACAAACCCAGTGTATTTCTACAAAGTGGGATGTGGGGAGGGTAAGATGTACGTCGACCATACCGCTACCTCGAAAAAATATAGAGTCTATTTCCGATAGACCCCCAACTCAAGATAATGCTTAGTAAACGAGGATTTGGATGACATAACAAAAATAAGGAATAGAAAATAATAAAAATAAAAATCAACAAAATATGAAAAATATGAGAAATAAGGGCAACACTAAAAGAGAAAATGGGAACTAGGAAAAAAGAAATAGGATACCGACCTAGTTGCAACATACACTCACATACCAAAGATACCTTGCAAATAGTCCTAGGATTACTAATCTGGCTACACACACTCATACTAGCTTTCTACCCTTATTCGCGACCTGCACACCTTCTCATCTAGGGTTATGTCCTCAGAAAGCTGAAGCTGCTCCATGTCATATCTAATCACCTCCTTCCAGTATTTCTTTGGCCTACCTCTACTCCTTCTGAATACATCCAAAGCTAGCCTTTCACACCTACGAACTGGGGTATCTGTGCCCCTCCTCATCATATGCCCAAACCATCTCAGCCTTCCTTCCTGCATCTTGTCCTCTATCGAAGCCCCTCCCATATTCTCCTGAATAATCTTATTTCGAACTCTGTCCCCCCTAGTAAGACCACACATCCAACGCAACATTCTCATTTCTGCCACCTTTAATTTTAGGATATGAGTGTGCTTGACCAGCGAACACTCCGCTCTATACAACATGGACGGACGGACTGCCACTCTATAAAATTTGCCTTTAAGATTAAGGGGAACCTTCAAATCATACAACACTTTCGAGGCAAGCCTCCACTTCATCCAACCTGCTCCAATACATTTAGAAATATCCTTATCAATCTCACCATTCCTATGAATCATAGACCCAAGATACTTAAAACTATCCCTCTTATAAACATCTTAGGAGTACAACTTCACCACCACCTCGTCTCCATACCTCAAGTCACTAAACTTGTATTCCATATACTTCATCTTTGACCTACTTAACCTGAACCCCTTAGACTCAAAAGTTTGCCTCCAAACCTCTAATTTGTTATTTAAACCCTCATGTCTCATCAATCAGCCCTACATCATCCGTAAATAACCTTATCCATATGCATAAACCTGAAAATCTTCTCCAATACATCAATGAACCCTTAGGGGTCCTTCTCAATCTTTGTACCAGTAAACATAGGTGGGTTCAGTCTCATGAATTGACCAACCCTTGTAATCTCAAATAAGCCAGACACAGATCCTATATCTTTAGACTAACGGGCCTGAGAAGCCACAAACCGGGCTATCACATGCATTGACTATCAGAATTTAGCATTAGAGACTTCCCTTTGGAAAGGTTGAGTATAGCTAACTCCAAATCAAAGAGCCCTAGGTGGAATAGTTTGAGTTGGAGGAACTCCGGGAATACCAACAAATTTAGGAGTACGATCTCTATTTTGGGTCTGCATCCTATGAGTAGGGTGGACATCATCAGCTTGGGTATTCTGTTCGTTGGATCTACGGGGAGGCATGATGAATCTCTGAAATATAGAAAATCATTGTTTAGAGGACATTCAGACTCTATAGCACAAACTAAATCATGAAGAAATAAGAGACATTCCTAAATACCTTGTAGCTTCCTACTTATAAGTGTGGCACGCTATGCACCCATAAATAGGACTCTACCCGATGCGATTTCGCAGACACCCTGAGATCATAAACCGTGATATCATACCAATTTGTCATGATTCAAACCGAGGCCCTGGCCGTGACGAGCATTCCGAACCCTGAAGGCCCAAAATCCTTTTCTAACTGGAAATCATATACACAATTTGTATGCTAAAAGGAAATGCGTAAATCATGACTAAACGGAAACATGGTCATTCGTTTACTCCAACAAAATAATGTGAATATAAGTTCATAAATATTCAAAACATATGACACCAGTTTGAGAAATTTCTAACAACATGAAAACAACTTCTTTCTGGAACTGGGGAAAGGCCCCCAGTCGGACCATGAACAAAAATCAAATGATAATGTCTATAATGGGGCCTTCCAAATTAAGGGAGGCTCACTAACTACAAACTTCTGACAAACCGATCTACTGCTTAGCGGGACCCCGAGACTGAGCCTTAGATCCTAGAATATAGGAGGCTCAATACAATTATATTGGTATGTGAAACAACCCAAAATAATATGTTTTATAGAATGTACATGAGAGCATTTCAAAATAACAATAAACATAATTTAAGTAAAAATACATGGGCATATTGTAATGAAATTTCAAACATTGACAACTCTAACTCACTCTTTGTTTTTCTTTTAAGCTAGTCGATACACCCTACATATCCGTGATTCCACGAGCTATGTGAAATCCGCCCTTGATTTGGCAGCTAAGTCCCCAATCTAAGTTGGCTGCCAGGATTGGAGTTGGTGATACCCCCCATGTGATTACACCATAGGAATCCCCCCATGTGAGATTTCCTAGTTATCCTCCCATATAGGATAATATATCATAAGTCCTGCGTTGGCAAGTACGGTTTCCAGCGATGATCCCTCACACTCAAAAGCCTTCTTTGGGTAACCAACTAGCTCTCTTAAGCCCAACTTTTAATCTTTTAAAAATCCTGCTTCATGGTTTAAAAATAGTCAATACTTATTCTGTTAAGGGCATGTCATCACTGGGTATTTTCATACCCTGACTTGCAGGTTATTCAAATCATATCATAACAAATCTGTAGCCCTTTTTCACTTATCCTTATATTAATGACCACTCATAGTTTTTAAACATCAAGTTAGAGAGAAGTAATGGAATAGATTTTCATTTGAGTTTACATCAAAACACTCCCCTCTCAATAGTACAATCATACGATGGTCATATCATGTTTGCATTATTTAAAACCCATGAAAATTATTAATTTGACACAGTAAATATTTACCATTCAACAACACCTCTCAACATGTCATAAAACATATCATTCCATGATAATTAGTAAAGAATCCACCCTCTAGTTTTCTTTAAGAAAATTTCATGCGTTTAAACAATCCAACACACTTGAAATTAAAGATGTCATGAGGGGAGAGAGAGTTTTATCATTCATGCTCTCAATCAAACTTTACTATACAACTAAATCACATATACATAGTTATAGTTCAATTTCATGAAAAATGGTTCAAGACAAATATATGCTTTCATCAAAATGATTCCATGATACATACTTTTCGAAACAATATCAAACATTCTTTGCAAACAAGATTATAGATCTTTAAACTTGATAAAAAATAAGAAAGATTATGCCCATGGAGTTTAGGGTAGTCCCACATACCTTAGATTGTTTAGTTTAAAGATTGAAACTCTAATTTTGACTCTTATCTTGAAATATTGAACTTAAAGGTCAAATTTTTGATCTTTGAGGAGGAGGTAGGGTTTAGTTTTATGAGAATTTCAATAACTTTTACCATAATATGCCCTAATAACAAATTAATTTTGTGTTATGGCTGAGATAAGATGATGTAAAAATACTGAATTACTCTCTTGGACCCGAAAATCACTAAGATGAACTGGGTGCCCAATGCGTTTAGTGTCGCGCCATGTCAGTTTCTTTGATGCGAAATGTGATGCGTTGCGCCTCCAACGTGATTCCTGGCGTGATAAGACTACATCACGTTGGTCTACTATTTTGACCATCCAAACATGTTTGAAACATCGTTCAAAAAATCCAAAACTTCCCCAAAATATGCCCTTAGCATCCCCTGTACATGAATAACCTAAAAAATCTACATCTCGGGGTCGGAAAGATAAATTTAAAAATTATTGAAGTTTAGGAGCTTAAATATGGCTAAGTCTTTTAACACTTAGAAAAAATTTCAAGTTGCAAGTTCTCTATGTGCTACTAAGAGTGGTATCAAGTAGAGAATGATATGGGGTGTTACACTGACAATGGAAAAGATTAAAAAATGGCTTAAATAGAAATGGATTAAATATTTCAAACTTTTTATATTTAACATAAATAAGAAAATAAATTTATTGATGAAAAATATGAAAATTTATATTAATTACGCTTTCAGGAATAGTTAGGTGAAAACACAAGTTTAAAAACTAAATTAAGTTTTAGCCTTAAAAGAATGAACTCATGAAAAATTGACAAACAAAGGAACGAGTATTGATCTTATCAGTGTCGAAATTAAAATTTTTACCAAGCAATGTCAAATATAAAAAAGTAAATTCATGAAGAAACAAAATCTAGGACTACGTCCTGATGCCTGCTAGTTGGTTTTTACTTGTGTTGTACAATAGTTCTCACTTTGGTAATAAGATGGTCCCAAACTATTCAAAAGAAAAAAATCACAAATACGTCGATGGATCTCTCTCTCTCTCTCTCTCTCTCTCTATATATATATATATATATATGGTATTAAACGTTTCATACATTTTCATGGACTCTTGCGGTTTTTAGGAATACAACAGATAGGAATAATAAGAGACCAAAAAGACTAATTTCACAGTGTAATTTTTCAATAAAGTGGTATTGATTGACATATGTCAAGTATATGTGGTTCCGTCACTACATAATATAAATCTCAATATCCATTTTTTAGTGGACAGTATAAATAATATTCATATTTGATCAATTTTAAAATGGCCAGTATGCAATCCATATTTAATGGGATCAGGCTGAATGGTTGTACTTATTTGAAAAAATTAAATAAAATGTTCATTGGATTAAAATTTCTAACCCAAACTAATTCAATTATACTTGTTATCAAAAATGGCCATTCAACTACTTTTCTTACAAGCGAAGTGCATTTCGGTGGTAATATTCTGCCTACTCTTTGCCACTCATATATATTTCATGAAATTACAAATTTTGACTTCAACTGAAGAGATACCTCTTTTTCCTTTTGGGGTAATTAGATTTGTTGAACATTGATCAGTTTCTCTTTACCTAGTAAATTTAGAGCATAACTTTCAATCAAGGATTTTAAGTTTCAATTTTGCTGTCGGCCTTCGAAGAAAACGGAAGAAAAAAATGTGAATAGTTTTTAAAACTCAAACTGTCACAAACGTAAATCATTTGGGAATAATACCGCGAAAGAATATAGACATTGATAGGAGCTCATATACTTTTTTTTGAGTTGTTCATGTCATGACCTAAATTAAGGATCATGCGGGCACCTACCCAATCTATCTTAGATTGAGAATTCTTAGCATCCAACCATTCAATTGTTATGGAAGACTAAAGAAGTGTCAAATATACACAATTATATAAACCTTCTGTTTAAAACACATTAATTACATTGATACACTGTGAAAATAAATTAAACAATTTTTTAGAATTTAGTCTAAATCAAAACAAGAGTATTAAATAATTGAAAGAATGACTCAAGACATAGTACCTCTGTAAGAACAAAACGACAAGAGTTGCTGAAGAATAATCGTTGTTGCACCTATATAAACTTCAAATGACCTACAACATGGCTATATTGACAAATGAAGATATAGAAAGTATAGTATTAGTACAACCACACATACTGGTAGGTATCATCGGCAACATAGCAAACAAGAAGAAATCTTTACAAGTATACATGCTTAATAAATGAGCATACTTAACTTCCTTCAACTTCCAACCTTATGGCCTTTTTTTTTTATTTAAGCAATATTAATTTATCCTTAGGGCATGACTAACTAACTATATTATATGAATTAATCTAACCCTCAATTCTTACACTTAGAAACTCTATATACTTCTCTGCCCCTTCCTCCACTCTCTCTCTCATTAGTTTTATTTTATGGCAATCCTCACTCCTTATTATACTATCATTAATTATCAAAATTGTAACTATCAAGACAATTACCATCCTCACAACTTTGCGACAAGAGACGCTATAATACACATCAAGTTTATAACTCTACATAAAAAAGAGTAATATTTATACATAATTCAGAACGTACCTTATATTCACACCTTGTTACAATATCCAATCACACCCATCAATATAACCAGTCTACTTAAGAAATCATAGTATCTCATCAAATAATCGATTCACACGAGAAACCATGATATATTATTAACATAACTTGGTCGTCTACAAAAGGAACCATAATCTCATCAAATAATTGGTCCACACAAGAAACCATGATATGTCATCAATATAACTCGGTCCACTCAAGGAACCATCAATTACACATGAATATAAAAGTATATTCAAATGCATATGAATGAATGTATGAATACAAGATGTATGCATCATCTCTTTCTCTTCTCAGTCTCATCAACATTATTCTCAATATCATGAACATCACGATTTAATATTAACATCATTATCATGAACAGTATCATGAATATCATGGTCTCAATACATTATCATCATCATCTTAATCAACTCATCATCACCAATATTTATGAATATGTAAATGCAGAAAACATAGTCAGTAAATGCAGTCAATACTCACAACTTTAATATCGAGATAATATGAATATCCACTAATACATGAAATCACAATTAGTATTCCCCATGGTCAATCACCATATATTCAATCGAGCATTATCAATCTAAATCATCAATCACTATAGGTATGATAACCAATAAATTGAGTATCCATTTAGGAATTCACATTCTACTAGGGTTGATATTTACATTCTAAATCATCATTTTATTTTATTCACCAATCTAATTTCTATTCATATTGAAATCGGCAAATCTAGTTACTAACTAGTAACTCTTACACTAAAATCATCACTAAATTCAAGACACTATACCATTTATCTATTTATTCAATCAACCAATTACATTGAACGTGCGATTCTTACTAGAGTCATCCACTTTTACACATCTTACTTTGTAACACTTTTTGTCATCACCTCTTTTTGTCATAATCAATCCTCCTAACTATCTTCGACCAGGAATATCCATACTTTGAATATCCATAGTATCATGTTCACTATTTTAAAAGCTATCGATTATAAGGTCACCTAATCCTTCTATTATTATTTACATTTACAAGTCAAACTCTATGAATCACCAAGTAAGTAATGCAATTACAAATACCCATCAAGGAGATCATATAAAACACAATAACATACAATTATGTTATCATTACACCATTTATATGTTTTATCTATCATAACCCTATACTCGTAGGCCTTGATATGAAATATCGCATCAACTATAGTTATTACATGCATCTAATTCAATTGTACTACGTGGTAAACTATAACCTACCTCGATTGAAGATCTTGGAACAAGCAAGTCATACAAAGATTATTCTTTCATTTCTTTCATCCCTCCAATATCCAATAATTTAGAAATCAAATAATTATAAAAGTAGTTAATCAATTACTCTTTGAATAACTACTTTCGGCATTCAACCCACTAATTCTATCCTTATTCATGGTCTAAAACATTATTCAAGGGTCAATAATTCATTAAATGGTTCTATCATATTCAATCTATCTCCTTTACTAAAGTTTCAAAGCTTAAGGTTTCATTTTTGTAAAATTCAAGGTTCCCAAAAATCAAATTTCATGTTTTAGAATCACTAGTTCATGTTAGGAATCATTAATTCATAATTTAAAAAATAACTCTAGGTGTTACTATCCCAACCATAGGTTTTTCCCAAAATAATATGAACTTGGGGTTCCAATCCCCAAGAATTCCACAAATGAAGATCGGTTTAGTGATTTTAGAATGTTAAAGAATTGAAATACGAATAATATAACAAAAAAATTGGCCCGATGAAGAGATTTCACCCATCAAGTTGAAAAACCATCCTCTGAGGATTTTTGAATGAAGTTTTTGAGTTAAAAATGAAAATCCATCAAAACTAAGGTTATAAACTACCCAGTTACCACTGTAATGGTTAGATTACTAGTGCATTGGTTAACTTTTCAGCTTATATAGTGTTTAGTAAAACAATCATAACTCCTTACTATGAAGGTGGTTAACAAATGGTCAAATGTTTTGGAAAGAAAAATCAAAGATCTTCATCTGGTTGGTGTTTGAACCCATAACAATTTTATATTTAAGGAGATATCCTATTTTAAAGTTGACCCTAGTTTAAACTTAGCTCGAAACTCAATTGGTAAGAGAACTTCCAATTTAACATTGTGCTAGGGGTACTGTATGATCTTAGTACATGTCCAATACACCCCCATACTAAAAATTGGTTGCTATAACTTATGATGAATAAGGTTTTTATTCCTTTACCATAGATAATGTCAATAACGGCACACATCGTTATAGTTTAGAGGAAGACTTGAGCTGATGTTCATTGAAATCTGTCATTAAGGAGTTTCAAATCAAATTTTAAATTTGACCTATAACAAACATGAATTATTTAGAATGAATAAAATATCAAAAAGATTTGAAACATCAAGATCAAAATATCATTTTTAAAACGTGAGACTGTTTAGAGGAAATTTTGATTGGTCGGCACTGAAAAAATTCAGCTCACTGAGGAAGATAACTTTTTAATGTATAAATATTTTATAAACGTTGTATGTGAATGTGTTTACATCTCTAATACATACATACATACATTCACTCCCCTATATATATGTACACACACACACATATACTAGTTAGGTATATGCGCCTCACGTGTGTACCTCACTTTAGTGAGTTTAAAAGCTACACTAAATTTGATATATGTTTGAATAATAAAAATGAATACAACATCTTTTGAACATGTAAAGATGGAGAATTTATTTAATTAATTATATAGTAGTCGTAATATCTAAGATACAAATAAGATAGTTAAAATGTGAAATACATAGACATCCCTTATATATGCCGCTAAGTTTTATTTTAAAAATAATTTTATATTTACTCTCATGTGTATATATTAAATTTTTAATTTAACCGTATACTTAGATTTATAGTTTCATTGAAAATTTTTAAAAAATTATCATGTTTGTATTTTACTTTCAACAAATACGTGCGTAATAGAAGATTAAAGATATTTTAGCATGTGACAAAAGTAGTAACATTCGTGAATATTTGAATAGGTAATACTTTTGGGTTATAGGTAAAAAATCCTAAGTTAATTCTAACTGATGACTTTTGGCTCCTAACTTGTGACTTTTGACTTATTTTTGCCTTTTTTACTTTAATACTTCAAAAATGTTTAAAAATTATTTTGACTTAAAAGCACTTAAAATAAGTCAATCCAAGTATGCCCTTAGTATATAAAGACCTAAGATAGTCATGTTAAAAAATTTATTTTTCAATATTAAATTTAATGCAATACTATATCATATGCAAATAATATATACCATTATACCTTGAATAAAAAGTAAAAGAGACTGTAATTAGTAAGATAAATATCACTGTGCTCGATCGAAGATGATGATACTACAATAAATAATATTTAAAAATCAACAAATTTTTAGTATTCTTTCTTACTTATAAACCAACCACTAATAAATGTTCAGTACTCTTTTCTCAATCATTATTAATAGTAGTATTATTTTGTTTCTCCCAATATATTATTAATAGTAGTATTGATTTGTTGCTCTTGTTCTAATGGTCCGTTGATAAATAGATGCGGATCTAGAATTCTAAGTTTGTGGATTTCTTGGGCAAAATAAAAATCCAAAAAAGAAGTGACTAATGGGGGTTAGAAGTAATAGTGATTTAGCAAGCACCTTCTTTGTCACTAGGCCAATATCACATTTCATTGTGGGTTCCCAACTTTTATATATATATATATATATATTTACTAAATTTCTTAAAATAAATACAAGATTCACACGAAAATTATTGGATTCCCAGAAACCCCTACGTAACCCCTTAAATATGCCTCTGTTGACAAATGAGCTGATTGCAATCAGAAACTAAATCCTTTTTCATAATTTTTTGGCAAAAATAAAAAATCATGCCACTACTCAAAAATAACATAATGTCAAGTTAGCTACCAAAATCCTTCAACTCATGTCATTGTTAATTTTTCAAATCACGATAGTATTTAAAGAGATCAAACTTAGTTAAGTAGAATTAAATTTTCTAACTACTGATGAGTGATGAATTTACCACTTATTGACATCCAAATTTGTACACATTACTATGGTTAAAGTGTATAAATGATATGCATTTGCCACTAGAATGTATTGATTTCCATGATTTGTAGGTTTACAGATAATTGAAAGAAAATAAGTGAAAAGAGCTGAAAAGAAAACAAAAAGGGCCAAGTTAGTGCAAAATGTAGAAGATCCTAAACTAGGAGTGACCTTCAATTACCGCGATCGTGGTCTGAGGGTCGCGATCCCGAAAAGTCATGGTCCAGTCAAGCTGTGGCAATCGCGAGGGGATTTTCGCGATCGCAGGAGTCGTGATTGTGATCAGACAATGGTGATCGCGATGACATGGACAGATGCCTAGGGGCATATTTGTAATTTTTAGTAGATGAACCCAATTCTCTAAAGGGAAAAGCCCTTACACTTTTACTCATCTCCTAACTAGATTTTAATTTTTGGTGTAGATAAAAACTCTACTATTTTGGGAAAAATAATTGTAGCTAATTTTTCAAGAGATTTTGGTTGCGAATTGAGATTGAAGTTTGAGAATTATTCTAGTTTGTTATCAATGGAAGCATCGGATGTTCACTTGGGTATATTTCTTTCCTCTAATCTGACGAGTAGCTAAATATCTATCTTAGGGTTATGTTGGAATGGGGTGAAAATATGCGTGAGTCTTGATTGTTAGTGTAGATTCTTGGTTGATGATGTTGGGTTTCACTAATACTTGATAGTTAAAATTGGAAATTATGGATGAAAACCCCAATTTTCCCAAATCCCATATAATCCTTGAAAGAGGAATGTGAGTATTCCCTTAGATCCCACATCATCCTTGAAAGAGGGATGTGGGTGACAAGTATTTGTGAATAATAAATTAGATGTTAGCTTATTCCTTTACATTGTCTTAGAAATAAGGATGGATTGTGAATTTGCTATAACTTGGGTATCGGAAATCATCCTAGAAATGGGATGCCCAATTAAGGTTTTGGGTTGATTTGTTTGCCGCACCCATGAAGTATTTGAAAGAATCTATGGGTGATACTTTGGTGTTTTGTTGAAAGACTAACACCAAAAACCCTAACCTAGCCTACACATATTTTCATCAATTAGAGTTTGAATTTGATTATCATGTATTCATACACTATTTGTGAAATTCAAGATGGGGGAGGGGTGAATTGAAAATTTCCAGTGAGTCGACTATTCGCTCCTCACAGTCGACTCTCCTGCAGATCAGTATACTTCACAAAATAGATTAGGTTTAAAATAATCAAGAAAGTAAATAATCAAATTTAAATTAAAGAAACAAAGATTTATCCTGGCTTGGCACACCAATGTGGTGCCTACTTTCAGTCCCCTTAGGTTTTAACGTTTTCTTAGATTGTTCAATATCAGGCTCGAGTGCAATGATAAGAAACAAGTTTTGAAGACTTATTTTGTTATTAATATCTTGTGACACAACTTAATTTGTGTTACGAAGTTGGCTCGATCCTATCTTTATACAACAATTGTAAACTAAGAGTTACAAAGCTTTGTGAGACTGAGATTGAGACACTTTGAGATTTTTCTTGAAGTTGCGTAAACTTTTTCTATCTTTAGTCTTATTTTTTATAGGCTTCAGCTGCTACTCATCATAAGAAAACCCATGAGATTCTTCTCAATCACGTATTTTGGGGGTGATTCCTTGATTGAGGGATTACACCGTAGAGTATGTTCATGTCAGTTATGTCCATAAGTGGTGCATCCTTCACAGTCATACATATCCATATCAGATATGTCCATGTAGGAAGTGTGATCTTCTTCTTTCCTTTGTAATAATATTGATTGATTTATTTTCTAGAAATCTGGGAAGTTGATGGTCCGTGATGAATCCTACTTTAATCTTGGTGTGATGTTCTTTCCTTCCGCCTTTGATCCGTTTACCATAAGTCAATGATACTTTAATTTTGGTGTGATGTTCTTTCCTTCTTCCTTGATCTGTTTTGATTGATTCTTTTTTTCTTGCTTCCTTTTCCGAATCTTCTAATTGATTCTTCAAAGATATTTTCAATCTTCAGCATATCTCCTTGCCTTGTGTCCATCAATGGACATCCTTGAATATCCTGCATATTTTTAATCATTAGTTTTTCATTATTAAAACATAATAGTAAGAGTCTAACAATCTCCCCCTTTTTGATAATGATAAATAAATAGAAACGTTAGTTGACTTCCTTATCGCAGTAGTCGATGCGTTTCCCTGGACTTGTAAATACTTCCGCTATTTCAGACTTTATGAGTATCATTTAACTCATGCTTATTGATAGTAGACTTGCTCCCCCCAACTTGTAGACATATATGATGTTCCTGTCTTCTCCCTCTTTTGGCATGATAAAAAATCAGAGCAACAAAAGAAATAGTAGATAAATAGTAGAGATAGAAACTATTTACTAACAAGTTCTAGGCAAAAACAAGAAGTGTAACAGATAGTGTAATAATATATCATCATACAACCCACTCAGACAAGGGACAGGATCCCCCTTTGAATTAAAAAAAATCATCATTCACCGCTTCTTTAGGAAGTAGGCCAGGGTATCGTGCATGTTGTAGAAAAAAGTATCATACAATTTTTCAACATTCTTGAAAAAGGAGGAGTAGGAATTCTGAACTAAAATGGCTATATCATCATAGGAGGAGTGGACATAGGTTTTGAGTAAATCTATACGGGTGAACGCTCGAGTAAATAACTTGATACCCTCCTGTTTGAACCCGTCCAGAACTAACTGGACCATGTCTATGTCTGTACTGGTTCTTTTTTGTAGGTCAAGAAGTTTGGAAGTTGATTTCTGCAGCAACATAACACTCTCCTCGATGACTTTGAAATGATGCTTAATTTCCTCTAGTTCCTTCAAGATAATTGTCATGGGGTTATAAACAGTTTTGCTTACTTTGGGGAGTTCAGACTTTGCCCGGGCAGACTCTTTCTTACACCCTTCATTTTCAACCAATACATAGCCCATACTTGTAAAGGTTTTGGAATCATATGTAGCAACAACTTCTACGAGAGAGTAAGCAGAGAGATCAATTGAGCAGAACAGAAAAATTCCAGTAATAAGTAAACCATATGGCAAACTGGTTGAGGTATGAATGTCTGTTATATTCTCGAGCATGTACTCATGGATCTAGGTTGCTCAATTGATTTTGATCTTCTTAACCAGACAATACAATACAAAAAATATCACGACCAGTAATATTGCTGATGGATCCTTTTCGGGGGATCAATATAGGAGCAATTAAGTGTGCCATGATATGAAACTTGAAGCATAGGGACAGGAGACCAAAATTGGTCGAAACAGAGTTAGGGTCAGAGAGGACTCTTTTGGCTTCCTCAAAACTAACCTCAAAACCATTGGGCCAGTTACTATTCATAAAGTCGACTTCACCAGAGAACTTTGTAACAAAGGTATTTTCGAACAAAAAATCATTCAAAATGATTCTTGTGCCTAGTACAAGAATATCGAGTTCACTACTATCAGGGGAGTGGCAAAATTAGCATAAAACATGCGGACAGGATCCTTATAAAATAGAAGTCCATAGAGAAAAAAACTAAGGACAAATCTTGAAACTTAAAAAAAATGAATGACATTATAGAAGGAATCATTCAATTGACGGAGATTGATAATGCGTTCTGGTATGACAGAATGACTTTTAAAGGCAGAGAATTTATCTTTATGAGAACGTGTCCAAAATTTGTGTATGTCTTCAGAAGGGAGAGAGTTAAGAGAGTTAGAATGAGGTATATTGGTTGAGGGGCCTGGGATGGAAGTAGGATGATGTCTTTTGATAAAAGTTGACTCAGAGTCCATTGAGGACCCTTCAGAGGAATCAGAGAGTAGAACAAGACTATCGAAGAGAGTTCGGGGGAAAAGATTTGGACATATTCTCCATTGAACAAGTTTTGGTCATGGAAGAAGATGGAGGTTGAATTTTAAAGGGGCAAAGATGGAGAGGAAAGAAAGGCTCAGAGGGTTGAGGAATAAATAAGGATGAAGGCGACTTTTTGTAAGATAAAAGAGTGGAAGATGAAGAGACATAAGGGGAAAGGTGATTGATGGAAGTGAAAGGGTGTCATAGTTGGAGTGTTGGGAAGATAAGCGGGTGTCGAGACGGTAGAGAAGGCGTGAAAATTGGTGAGAGTAATGATGACTTCCTTTTGAAGACTAATTTTTTTTGGTAAAAAATCTGATGAGAAAATTTTCAAAAAATAAAAGAAGTATTTTTGTCCAAAAATAAAACTCATAATTCATTAATGTTGAGAATAACAAGTCTCTTTCTAAGGTAACAAAATCTGTCTTCTAACAAGGGTTTTGTAAAAATATCCGTTAGTTGATTTTCGGAGTCAACAAAGGTTAATGAAAAATCACCATTTTCTACATGATCCTGAAGAAAATAATGCTTAATATTATATGTTTGTCCCTAGAATAATTCACATTATATTTAGATAAACTAATAGCGCTAGTGTTATCACACATTATGAGAACAAATTCAAAAGACAATTTAAAATCAAGTATTTGATGCATAATCCATAGGATTTGAGTACTGTAACTTCCAACGGCTATGTATTCAACTTTAGTTATTGATAGGGCAACTGAGTTTTACTTCTTACTGTGCCATGAAATTGGGGCATTACAAAGAATTTGACATATTCCACTAGTTTTTTTTCTATCATTTTTATCACCTCCAAAGTCAGCTTCTGAATATCCAACTAAATTGAAATAGGAAGAACAGGGGTATCATAGTTCATTTAATTGAGTTCCTATGAGGTATCGGAACTTGACACACTTACATACACTGAACATGATGTTTGGTTGACTGTTGGTTAAATAGAGTAGTGATCCTATCATTCCCCTGTACATTTTATCATCAACATTCTTTCTAGACAAGTCCGAGTCAAGCCTTGCAGATGGACTCATTCGAGTTCCATAGGCCTTTCCTTTTTTCATACTAAATTTTCTAATGAGTTCCTTCGTGTACTTAGCTTGACTGATGAAAGTACCTTTGGGAGTTTGCTTAATTTATTATCCCAAGAAGAATGTGAGCTTACCCATAAGACTCATTTCAAATTCTCCTTTCATCAAATTAGAAAAATTCTCACACAGAGAGATGTTAGAACTACCAAAAATAATGTCATCAACGTAAATTTGCCAATAAAAAGATTTGAATCAAGCTTTTGTATGAATAGAGTTGTATCAAATTTACCTCTTTGAAAATTGTTATTTAGTAAAAAATTACTCAATCTCTCATACCAAGCCTTGGAGCTTGTTTGAGACCATAGAGTTCTTTTGACAATTTGAAAATATGGTTTGATACAGTGGATTTTCAAAACTTAGGGGTTGTTTTACAAAAAATTTTGCATGAATAAAACCATTTAAGAAGGCTCTTTTGACGTCCATTTGATATAGCTTAAAATATTTGAAAGCAACAAATACTAATAAAATTCGAATTGATTCTAACATTGCCACGGGGATAAAGTTTTTATCATAATAAATACCTTTTTGTTGGGAATAGCCTTGAGCTACAAGTTTGTCTTTATTTCTGATAACATTACCTTCTTTTTTCAATTTTTTTCTGTAGACCCATCTAGTTTCAATTACTCAGAAGTTCTTGGGTCTTTCAAATAAAGTCCAAACTTGGTTTCTTTCAAATTGGTCCAAGTATTCTTGCATAGTTTCAACCTGTGATTCATATTTGAGGGCCTTATTGGTCTTCTTGGGTTCAATTTGATATATAAGGGCAATAGACACTTATTTTCTCAATAATGCTCTTGTTTGCACCCTGTCAACTGGATTTTCGATGATGAATTCATTTAGCTAGCATCATGTTTCCATTCTCTTGGAATACTCAGTTTCACTATTGCTACAGTGGAAGTCAACTCTAGAGGGGGTATAATCAACTTGTCTTGTGATGGCTCAAAGGTTGTGCTAGCATTTTCTCCGAATTGTAGATCACTCACCTATTTCATCATTACTCAAACTCATAGGGGGTGATTAGATTCATTAAATATAATATGCATGGATTTTTTAACACATAAATTTCTTTTATTATTAGCTTTATAAGCACGACTAGTGGGAGAATACCCAAGGAAAATACCTTGGTAACTTCGTGGATCAAATTTTCCTAAGTTATTTTTTACCATTGTTGTTTATAAAGCATTTGCATCCATAAAATGGAAGTAGCTTATGTTTGGATACTTTTCTCTCTAGAGTTCATAAGGCGTTTTTTTTAGAATAGGTCTGATTAGGCATCTGTTGATAATGTGACATGCTGTTCTTACTGTTTCTACCTAAAAGTGATCAGGGAGATTATTTTCTAACAACATGGTCTTAGTATTTTTCCTGGAGAGACCAATTCTTTCGCTCCACTACATCATTTTCCTGAGAAAATTGTGGTGATGAGAAATTTTGAGAGTACCTATTTTGAGTACAGTACTCCTCAAATGCCTTGTTTTCAAATTCTCCTCCATGATCGCTGTGAACATTAGTGATGAGGTATCCAGCTTCTCTTTGTACCTTTCTACAACAAATCTCAAAGATTGTGAAAGCCTCATGTTTATTAGTAAGAAACATTACCCAAGTAAAACGTGAGTAATCATCAACTATAATGAAAATATATCTCTTCCCACCAATACTTGCAATCTTGGTGGGGCCAAAAAAATCCATGTGGATTATTTGAGGAGGTTTGGCAGTAGAGACAATGCCTCGACTTTGAATGATGTCTGGTTCTATTTACTTAATTCTCAAGCATTACAATGTGATCCTTTTCAAACTTGAGTTTTGGCAGACCTTTCATTAATTCCAGTCTGGACAACTTCTCAATGACATACATACTAGCATACCAAATCTTTCTATACCATAACCAGATATCATTATTTTTCATAGTGAGGCAGATTAAGGTAGAAAAGTCAGGACTATTTAAGACATACATATTATCAATGTGTTCACTAATAAGAGAGATGTCTCTTTTGTTCTATTTGATGGAGCAACTTTTAGCTTTGAAGGAGACTCCAAATTCGACATCACATAGCTGACTGATACTGAGCAAGTTATGCTTGAGGCCGTCTATCAAATGCACTTCAGTAAACTCACAAAAGGAGCTTAGCATTACTAAGCTGACTCCGATGATGTTTCCTCTAGCGTTGTCACCGAATCTGACTGATCCACCATCTACATTCTTTATAGAAAACAAATTTCTTTCTTTCCAATCATGTTTCTGGAACATCCTCTATCAATGACCTATATTCCCTTCTTATATCTCTTGTGGACATGTTCCTGCAAAATAAGAGAATTAATTTTGCTTAGGTACCCAAGTGGTCTTGGGTCCTTATGGGTTAGATGTGCTTTCTTTGGGCTTCCATACCCACACACTCTTAGGCTTATTCCTAAAACTATAGGATTTATGCCCTCTCTGTCCCTATATAAAATAGGCAGGTCCACAAGAGGAGAAAAAGGTCTTGGCTGATTTAAACGATTCTAATGAGAAACTTGTATTATTTTAAAGAGTTTGATCTCACAAAACTGTGTCTTGGTGGTTTTTTAATGCTATTTAATTTTAATTTTACATCATCAACCTCTTCATGACGTAAGTCAATTTTAATTTGACATGCTTCGATTTCTATCTAATAGTTTCTTTGTTCCTCTTCGAGTTTTCATTTAAATCGAGCTTCGCAACCTTTTTTCTCTTGAGCAAGTTTATTGTATTCATCGATAATTTTTTGAAGCTCGTTAGTTATCATATCTAAATTAGATTTAAGAATATTACAATTATGACAGTCGTGTGGTCTTATCTTGCTAGATTCACCTATTGCCATGAAATACATATTGGCGGATTTTATTTCTTTTTCAGTTTCATCTGCATCACTCCAGGCTCCAAAATTTTGATTCTTCTTGGATGATCTTCTTCATTTTGGCTAGTTTTGTTTATGGTGTCCATGTTTTATATAGTGATAATAATGACTATCGTTTCTAGTGGAGTCATTATTTTTGACTCTTTGAGATCTTTGTTGTCTCTGTCTCATGATATGCCTTACTCCACGGTTAATGAGGTCTATTCTTTCACTATTGGAATCTTCCAGTATGTCTTGTTCTTCATTTGGTGCAGCTTTGAAGGCTACTAGTTAATTATTTTCCTCTTTGTGGTACCTGTTGATATAATTTCATTTATATACAATGAGGTTACCTCATAGTTCATCATATGTCATGTTTTGAAGATCTCCATCTTCCAAAATGGAAACCTTGGTTTTTCAAATTTTTAGGAGACTTCGAACCAACTTCTGGACTTGTAGGCTATGTGAATAGATCATCTCCAATGATTTAAATTCATATACGATCTTACTGAATCTGGCAAACTTATTTCAATATTCTCATTCTCTTGCATTTTGAATAGCTTGTATTCATTGACCAAGGTAGGAATTTTTGATTTTTTTGACCATGGTGGTTCCTTCATATGTCACCTCCAGTTTGTCCCACATCCCTTTCACGTTTTTGTAGGTTGATATCTTGTCGTATTTTTCTCCACTAGCTGTACAAAAAGGTAACTTATGGCTCGTGCTTTAGTTTGAATTACCTCTTGTTGTTCTTTGCTGATCTCAAAGCTTTCAAGGTCTTCTACATTAGCACTGCTCGATTCTTTGTCTCTATCCTTTTGCTTGTCTTTGAATCCTGGGATCGTCTTTGGTCCCTTCCTAATAACAACCTCTTCTTTGAAGTGATTTGATTGGACAAAAATTCTGAATCTGTTCTTCTAGGAAGAGTAGTATTGTCCATTAAAGTATGGTGGTCTTATGGAAGAGTGACCATCTTGAAGAAGAGCATCAAGAATCTAATATTTTGCCATTTGATCTTTGCTTACGTGAGGTTAAGTAACACTGTTGGTGAGACCTGCTCTGATACCAATTAAAATTCAAGAAGGGGGGGTGTGAATTGAAAATTTCTTGTGAGTCGACTATTGGCTCCTTACAGTCGACTCTCCTGCAGATCAATCCACTTTACAAAACATATTAGGTTTGAAATAATCAAGCAAGTAAATAGTCAAATTTAAAGTAAATACGTAGAGATTTATCCTGGTTTGTAACAGTAATGTGGTGCCTACTTCCAGTTCCCTTGGGTTTCAATGTTTTCTTAGATTGTTCAATATTGGACTCGAGTACAATGTTGGAAAACAAGTTTCAAAGACTTATTTTGTTCTTTAGATATTGTGAAATAGCTTCAGTTTGTAATACAAAGTTTACTCGATCCTACTCTTTATACAACAATTATAAACTAAGAGTTACAAAGCTTTGTGAAACTAAGATTGAGACATTTTGAGATTTTTATTGAAGTTGCATGAAATTTGTCTATCTTTAGTCTTCTTCTTTTATAGGATTCAGCTGCTACTCGTTATAAGGAAACACAAGAGATTTTTTCTCAATCAAGAATTTTGGAGGTGATTTCTTGATTAAGGGATTGCACAGTAGAGTATGTCCATATCAGATATGTCCATACTTGGTGCATCATTTACAGTTGTACATGGATAAATCAGATATGTCCATATAGAGGGTGTGATCTTCTTCTTTCCTTTGTAATAATCTTGATTGATTTAGTTGCCAGAAATCTGAAAAGTTGATGGTTCGTGATGAATGCTACTTTAATCTTGGTGTGATGTTCTTTTCTTCCGTCTTTGATTCGTTTGCCTTAAGTCTGGGAAGTTGGTGATTTAATTAATTCTCTTTCCTTGCTTCTCTTTTGGATCTTCTGATTGATTCTTCATAGATCTTTTCAACCTTTAGCATATCTCCGTGCCTTGTGTGCATCAGTGGAGATGCTTGAATATCCCGCAGATTTTCAATCATTAGTTTGTCATTATTAAAACATAATATTAGGAGGCTAGAAGTTTGCCCCTAGGAAAACATAATCCCAGGATTATTCTCTTATTGAAATTTAATCTAAAATGTTTGCTCTCATTTAGTAGTCCAAAGTAACTTTGTTCAAACAACTTTTAAATCATACCCCCAAATATTTGTATCCTGGTTTGACTCTAGCAAGCAACTTTCATTTTGAACTTACTCAAGCACCATTCACATTATTCTTCGCGGATTCGACCTCGACTCAAAGTTGGATAATTACATTCACAACGACCACCTTGCACTTAATTTGACGTGTAAGTTGAGTGTTTGTTATCACCCACCACAAAGAATGATGGACAACAAAATCAATTAGTTTTTGCAAAATAAGCTATTGAAGATTCCAAAGTGTACCTCCTAAGTTACCACTATACTCTCATTGATAAAACAATTAATGTTACAAAACATCATAACTTTGTGATTGAAATTAGTTTTTGTTAGCATGGCAAAGCAAAATAACATCATATCGTACAAAAGTTAATTTTTAAAAAAATCCTAAACGACGATAATAAATATAAATTATAAAAAATTCATAACATGTTGAATTGATTTAATCAATTGACCTACAATATGATTGATTAAAAAAATAATAATCTACCTATAAATAACATTCAGGACTACCCATAATCCATCACTAAACTATCATTATCACCTATTTATTCGCATTACCTCTTTCATTATCTTTATTTATA
>NC_061122.1:196379523-196389542 GCF_002878395.1 Capsicum annuum | reverse complement strand
ACAGCAGTCAGTAATATATATTTAATAATTTATGTCATTTATTTTTAGAATTCCATATAAGAAATGATTATACATTTAGTACTATATTTATTTAATTTTTTACATTTACAACTACAGTGGTCGGATATATATTTAATTAATTATTAATTTTATTTAGTTTAGTATTTTTGACTACAGTAGTCGAAAATGTACATTTAATAATTTATTTAAATAATTATTTAATTATTTCATAAAGGGACCTAATTATATATTTAGTATTATATTTATTTAATTATTTATATTTTCGACTACTGTAGTCAGAAAATATATTTAATAATTTAGGGAAATAAATAATTTATTTAATTATTTATATTTTTGACTATTGTAGTCGGAATATATATTTCTCGAAATTTTCCGCCATATATTCTGACTATTTTTGTCACAAATAAAATTGAAAAAATATTTTACAAAATAAAAAATAAAAATAAGATTTTTGATTGAAGTATTCAGAAATTTCCGACTACTATTTTCAGTCGGAAATTTTCGATCGAAAAATAGCGAATTTCTGGTAGTGATATCACTAACACTAATCAACTATAATGCTGCCCCTCTTCTTCCACTTCCACATGGGGTGGAGGTGGCATATTACTAGCCATTTATCCCATTACTTATATATTTTGGATATTGCATTGGTTCATGGTAAAATAAATATTATATTTTGAATCACCATAATTAATAAAAAATATTTCTAATAAAAATTCTATTATATAATAGTAATATTTTAACATATCTAAATTCACTATCTCCGCTTGTAAGTTATAAACATATTTATATAGTAGCATAGATATACCATAACTTAAGAATTATATACAAATTAAAAATATTTTAGAAGAGTAATAAATTATATTTCTACCAAATGCTAATTTAGATTAACTATTGTACAGCATATTTGATATCATTAAAATTTTCAAATGAATTGCCCGAAAATCAAACTGTTAGTCCCAGCAAGTCATAAATAACTTGGGGCAGTTATAGAAAAGCTCTAGGCACCAGAAGTGTATGAAAATAAGAAAAATGACAGTGAGGGTCATTACAACATACACTACTAAAAGGACTTTTGTACGCAAAAGTAAAGGATAAGGAAATACCTGAAGGCTCAAACAGGTTAGTGTACTGGGCCTGCATATTACACTTGGTCTCCCAAGAAGGTTCCTCAACTAGACGGTGACATCACTAAACCTTAACTACTAGAATGTCCCTGGAGTGTAATCGTCTGACA
Source organism: Capsicum annuum (assembly GCF_002878395.1). Classification (NCBI taxonomy): domain Eukaryota; kingdom Viridiplantae; phylum Streptophyta; class Magnoliopsida; order Solanales; family Solanaceae; genus Capsicum; species Capsicum annuum. Next base: position 196,388,284 of record NC_061122.1, on the reverse strand, counting down.
TCTTTGGCCAAAATGGACACTAGCTCCTCTACAAATGTCAACCTCTCATCCAACTGAATTGAGTCCCACCGAAGCACATGCGGCTTATTTAGAATATACTATCACAACATAGAAATATGAGATACCAAGTAGATGTCTGAAAAGGCAGGAGTCAATTCCATAAGCTACCTCCCCATCTGTCTGCAGAATCTTAAAGGGTCCAATATATCTGGGGCTAAGCTTTCCCCTCCTCCCGAACCTCATCATGCCCTTCATGGGTGATACTCACTGGAAAATCCTATCACCAACTCTGAACCTTAATGGATGACGACTGTGGTTATCATAACTCATCTTTCTACTCTGACCTCCTCGTAGTCTATCCTGAATCACCCGAACTCCATCCAATGACCCATGAAGCAAATCTGTGCCACAAGGCCTAACCTTCAAAGTCTCAAACTAACCAACAGGAGATCGACATCACCTACCATATAATGCCTCAAAAAGGTCCATTTGAATAGTTGAATAAAAGATGTTATTATATGCAAACTCCGCCAAAGGTAGAACCTATTTCCACTGACCTCTAAAATCTAACACACAAACATGGAGCATGTCCTCTAAGACCTGAATAGTCTGCTTCGATTACCCATTAGTCTGGGGTAAAATATGGTGCTAAGGTTAACTTGGGTACCCAATTCCTCCTAAAATATCCTCCAAAAGCTAGAAGTGAACAAAAGGACTCGATATGAAATAATAGACACAGGTACCCCATGTAAACAAGCCACTTTCTGAATATAAACACGGGATAACCTCTTGACACTATAGGAAACTCGAATAGGGATAAGATGTGTAAACCTGGTTAATCGATCCACAATGACCCAAATGCTATTAAAACCATAAAAAGTGCAAGGAAATCTATCTACGAAAGCTATATCAACTCGCTCCCACTTCTACTCGAGAATGGGTAGCTACTGAAGTAATCCACCAGGCCTTTGATACTCGATCTTTACCTGCTAACAACAAAGGCATCAAGCTATAAACCTTGCTATATCTCTCCGCATACCATTCTATCAATAATACTGGCTCATATCCCTATACATCTTAGATGTCCCTGGGTGAATAGAGTATTTGGAGCTAAGAGCCTCGCGAAGAATCAATTGAATCAAATATACAGCCCTTGAAAAACAAAACGACCATTAAACCTCATAACAACCTTAGAATCTAACGTATCCCTCCGAGACTTACCTCTCAACACCTGCCCTCAAATGCTACAAAGCCTGCTATCCTCAAATTGTCAACCCTGAATCTGCTCCACCAAGGTAGATTGGGACTCAATACTAACAATGATCATGCAAGGATCAGAAATATATAAATGAACCATCAAGTTAGCTAAGGACTGAAAGTCCAAAGCCAACAACTGTTGAGAAACTAAAATGAAGGCTAAGCTACCCATAATCACTGACTTCTAGCTCAAGGCGTTCGCTACTACATTTGTCTTGATCGAATGGTAGCGACTAGAGATATCATAGTCTGTCAGTAACTCAATCTATCTACGTTGCCTAGAATTAAGATCCTTCTGGATCATAATATACTGAATACTATGGTGATCAATAAATATCTCACAACAAACCCCATACAAATAATGTCTCGAAATCCTAAGCGTAAACACTACCGCTGCCAACTCTAAGTCATGAGTGGGGTAGTTGCGCTTATGCACCTTTAGCTACCTCAATGCATATGTAATGACATGGCCCCATTACATTAAAACACAACCTAAACCAATACCAGATGCTTCACAATAGACAATAAAACCCTCAGCCTCAATTGAAAAAGTCAAAATAGGAGCTGAAGTAAGCAATCCCCTGAGCTTCAGAAAGCTCGCCCCACAACTCATAGATGACTAAAGTGGAGCCTCATTCATGGTCAATCTAGTTATATGGGATGCAATAGAAAAATAACCCTCAATAAAATACTTATAGTAACCTAACAACCCAATAAAGTTGCGAACTTTAGTAGGCGAATAGGCCTAACCCAACTATAAATAGCCTTAATCTTTGATGGGTTTACCATAATACCATCCTTAGACACTGCGTGCCCCAGGAAAGCTATAGAATCAAGCTAGAACTCGCACTTTAAGAACTTGGCATAAAGTCGATAATCTCTCAAAGTGTGGAGCACAACCCTTAAAAGTTGCTTATGTTCTTCCTTACTCCTCAAATATATCAAAATGTCATCAATAAATACTATCACTAAAAAGTCCAAATATGGCCTTAACACGCGGTTCGTCGGATCTATAAAAGCTATCGGAGCATTGGTCAACCCAAAATTTATCACCAGAACTCATAATGAACATAACAGGTCCTAAAGGCTATCTTGGGGATGTCCGCAACCCTAACTCAACTGATGATAATCAGACCTCAAATCTATCTTAGAAAACACTGCTTCACCTTGAAATTGGTTAAACAAATCATCGATACAAGGTATAGGATAATTATTATTCACTGTTACTTTATTTAACTGCTTGTAGTTGATACACATATGCATAAGCCATCTTTTTTCTTTACAAAAAAACTAGAGCACCCCATGGTGATACACTCAATCTGATAAAACCCTTACCTAGAAGATCTTGAAGTTGACTATTCAACTCCTTTAGCTTAGTAGGAGCCATATGATATGAAGCCATAGAAATAGGTAGGGTGCCTGGATCGAGATTAATAACAAACTTTATATTATGCTCAGGCTTAAATCCAGGTAGGTCGAGTGAAAACATACTAGAAATCTCATGAACAAAAGAGACAGAGTCATGTGATGGACTTTCAACACTATCATCCTGAACATACATAAAAAATGACTCACAACTCCTTAATATCGGTCTCCTAGCTCGAATATATGAAATAATATTCATCGGTGCATGCTAAGAGAACCCTGCCATACAATCAAGGGTAGGTTAGGTAAGGCTAAGGTAACTATCATAGAAAAATAATTCAACACCACATGGTAAGGAGATAATCAATTCATGCCTAGAATCATATCAAAATCTACCATATCTAGGACAATGAGATCAATCTGAGTATCAAACTCTCGAATAGTCACAAAATAAGATCTATATACTTAATTCACTACTAATGAATCATCCACGGGGGTAGATACATGAAATGGCACAGATAAGGACTCTAAATATAAACTCAGTGGTGATGCAAAATAAGCATAAACATATAAAAGTGTGGATAATAACACAAAATTACCGTAAATAAGATTCATTTAAAGATACGATAAGCCTAGCCTACCTAGATGCCAAAGCTAAAAACCTCTCTGTAAAGCCCCCGAGTATTGCCCCACTAGACTCCAAGCTTGAGTAACTTGATGTAGATAATCATTTATTTTTTGGGGAACAAGTAAATCCTCCAAAGAATATCCTCCACTTAAGAATGTTAACTATGTGAGCACGAGTATTAAAAAATGCTCAATAGTAGCAACAAGTCCTTTCAACAAGTACGTAATTTGGTCTTTAGAAAGGAGAAAAAGAAATTAATAGAAACATTCAAGGAGTAAGTTAAAAACAGGGATACATATACTTTGCTTATATAATTTTTTTCTTACCATTTTCAATGTAGTGAAAAGGTGATATATATCACTAACACTAATCAACTATAATGTTACCTAACTTCCATTTGTAATATTTTGTATCTATATCACTAACACTAATCAACTATAATGCTGCCTAACTTCTACTTGTAATGTATTGCACCTTTTCTTCCACTTTCACGTGGGGTGGAGGTGGGACATTAATAGCATTTTATCCTAATATTTATATATTTTGATATTGCATAGGTTCGTGCTAAAATAAATATTTTATTTTGAATACATTATAATTAATAAAAAATTATTTTTAATAAAATCTTTATTATATAATAGTAATATTTTAATATATTTAAATTCACTATCTCTATTTAAAATATTAATATGTTATAAACCTATTTATAAAGTAACATAGACATATCATTACTAAAGAATTTTATACAAATTAAAAATATTTAGATGGGTAATAAATTATAGTTCTACCAAATGCTAATTTATATTAACTATTCCATAATATATTTGATATCACTAAAATTCTCATACGAACCACCCGAAAATTGAAAAGCTCTAGATACCAAAAGTGTATGAAAACAAGAAAAATGACAGTGAGGGTCATTACATATGATATGAATAAATATAAAATATAAAAATATATAAAATATAAAATACGACAACATTACAAAAAAGAGAGAAAAGATCAAGAAAATACAAAAAAAAAAGGAGTAAAAAGGAAAAAAAGACAAAAAAACGAAACAAGAACCAAAACAAAAAAAATAAAAATAAAAAAAGTTTGAAAAGAAAAAAGAAACACAAGAGAAAGAAAAAAACAAAGTATAAAAAAGTGAAGAAAAAAAACAAAAAGGAAAAATAAAGGAAAAAATGGAATAGGAAAAAAAAAGGAAAAGAAAAAAAAAAGGAAAAGGTAAAAGAGACAGAAAAAATGAAAAAAAAAAAAGAAAAGAAAAAGAAAAAAAATGAAAAAACTGTAAAAAAAGGAAAATTAAGGGAGAAAATAAAGGAGAAAGGCTATTATTTGTACTCAATTCTCAATAGAGAATATGAATTGTATTTTTTTTTAATTTCCTATCTAGGGTCCGACTATTTCGAATCACGCATTGCAGGGCCCATTCTAGGGTTGGTGCTCTTAATAGGATTTTTTTCATACCCAGGGCTCGAACCCAAAACCTCTGGTTAAGGATGAAGTGGTCCGACCACTACACCACAACCCATGTTGGTGATCATTGATTGTAATTAGTTTAAACTTAGGCTAAATAAGATAATTAGGAGCTTATGTTTTTTAAATCGCGTAGTTATCCCTTTCTTTTATAGGTATAGTCATACTTTTTTGTCTTTTACTAAATATTTTTTGTTAAAAAAACTGCTTTATTCTATTTTTAAATATTACTAGAAGACTTTGAAATTATTTAAAGTACTTATTTGATTTAAGTATATACATATAAGTATGTTATAAATATATTACCATATATAGTGAATGTCTACTTTACCATACATAGTGAATATCTACTTTACCATATATAGTGAATATCTATTTAAGGAAAAACTAGAAACCCCAAGGTTAGTTGGGGGTTTGGGCCACAGGTGACAAAAGAGTTTTAAAATGAGGTGTAGGTGACACAAGTCTTAATTATTAGTTGGAGGTTACAATTACTTTATTAAGGATTAAGAAAGTTGGAGAAGTTTGAAAATAACCTATAAGTTTTTAAATTTACACTTTGATCCCAATGTTTACCTACAATAACGGGAAACGGAGGGAAAAAAAGCTGTCTTTCTCTCTTTTCTCATCTATTGTTGTTTTATCTCTCTTAGCGATTTTTGTTGTTCATTGTTTTTGCTGCTTTATTCATCATCTTCTGCTTCATTATCACCATCTTCTACTTCATTATCATCTTCATCTTCTTCTTGTCGACCATTTGTTGTTGGTACTGCGCTACTGCTGCGATCTGATCAATTTCTTAGGTCAATTTTTTTTACTACATCACTTTGCACTTTGACATTACTTCATAGGTGACTTTGGTAAGTAAAATTATGATTTTTATTCGTATTTGTCATCTGGGTACACTTCTGTTTTTCCAACAATGGATGAACCCCGATCATGAATCCAGCATAAGTGCCCACAATTTAAACAGGTCAATTATCTGGTGCATCAGATGAGTAATCTATTGTATCAGAAGATTTATCTGTTGCATCAGATTGTTTATCTGTTGCATCAGACTGTTTCTCTGTTGCATCAGAAGAGTTATCTGTTGCATCAGACGTATTATCTGTTGCATCAGACGTATTATCTGTTGCACTAGACTAATTATCTGTTGCAATGAATGATTAATCTATTTGGAACAACACAAATCAGCCCCTGCCACAAAACCCAATAGATAATCAATATGTTTCAACTCTTGCTATTGCTACTCGATTTAAAATTTTTCCTTATGTCCAATTACCTATCCCAAATTTCCTAATTTGATTTCTCATTTTAATTGTCTTTTTCATTAATCAAGAAAAGATTAAAAATAAATCCATGGTTTACCCTTTGCATTAATCACTTTTTCTTCAAATTAAAATGGAAACATCATTTAATAGGGGGACTATACGCCGACCGACGTTAAAAGCTTTCTTCTCTTATGAAATTTCGATTGAATAGCAAACAATGGATATTTCAAACACGTCTACTGTCCCACCATCTGATCAATGTGTTATGGTAAACTAGACATGTTATTAATTATTTTTCTTAATCAATATGGCATTGTAATTTGGGACGGGTAATTTGAGACGGAGAGAGTACAAATTAAAACATCAGAGCCAAGCAACAAACTAGTCATCTGTTGAAACAAACTATTTATCTGTTGCATCAGACTTCTTATCTATTGCAACATGAGTAATCTGTTGCAACATGAGTAATCTGTTTTGAATAATACATCAGCCCCTGCCACAAACTCAACAGATGAATCTTGCTATTGCTAGTAGATTCTAAATTGTTCCTTGTTACGTCGAACCGTCAATATGTTTGTTGAGAAGATAATAGATAGAATGAAAATTAAATATGGATTAAAACGTCAAAGATCAAACATACTTTTTTTGTTAAACAAAAATAAATAAAAATACATATAATAGACTTAAATAAAAATAATGGTTTAATTATTATTATTATTATTATTATTATTATTATTATTATTATTGTTATTATTATTATTATTATTATCATTATTATCATCATCATCATTGCCAGCCGATAAATCTTTAATCGGAAGTAGTAAGGCCCTCCTCAGCCTGCGTATCTCGCGAAACATTCTTGCTCTAACTCCTCTCAGTTCCCATTGCAGGTCACGGACTTGATTCTGAAGTTCATTCACGGCGTCTTGCAGAAAAGCAATGTCCAACACTGGGTCAGCCATAATCTTCTAGAGTGTAATATGAAAGATGAGATGCAATAAATAAATAGAGTGTAGTTGAATGAACGATTGAGTAAGAAGGGACCTATTTATAGAGGGTTGAATATGAATGAGAGGCAAAAGGCGCAACTATTCACCTTCATTCATTAATTACATTTTTGATTAAATTAAGAAAATAAATATTGTGATAAGTCATGACTTTTTAGGTTTTTATTATTAATTAGTTCTTTCCAAGGATCATTTTTATTGAGTTGTGGCTACAGATCCATATCTGTTGCATCAGATAACACATTTGTGACAACAGATATATCATCTGTTGCAACAAATATAAAATATGTTGCATCAGATAACCTATTTGTTGCAACATATAATCTAACTGTTCATCTTCATTTATTAATTACATTTTTGATTAATGTGAAAATTAATGACTTAAGTAAATTAAGAAATATTGTGATAAGTCATGACTTTTCAGATTATTATTATTAATTAGTTCTTTCCAAGAACCATTTTTATTAAGTTGTGACGACAGATTTGATATCTTTTGCATCAGATAAATCATCTATGACAATAGATATATCATCTGTTGCAACAATAGTGAACCTGTTGCATCAGATAATATATTTGTTGCAATATATAATCTACTTTTGATAATATATTTGTTGCAACATATAATCTACTTTTTTTTAAAAAACTATCATCATATCATTAAACTAAATTTGCTTAATTTTTTATTTTATAAATAAAATAAAACACCTTTTCAAATTCTTTAATAAAATAATAATTATTTTTATTTTTTGACAACAGATTGTATATCTGTTGAATCTGATAAACCATCAATTGCAACAGATATACCATTTGTAGCAACAAATAGACGTTCTATATTAATATCTTTTTTGATTTCTTCTAACAGCTGAAACATCAGTTACAACAGATGGAGAATTTAATGCAGCAACACTGATGAATGTATGTGTTTTTGTTTTAGAAAAAAAGTCACGACCGATCACCTTGTTTTTTTATTAACAATCATCATCATATAAGTTAATTAATCCAATATTGTGACTTTTTTTATTATATAATAAATAATTTTAAAAAAAAATTTAAAAGCAAAAATAGTGAAAAGTCACAATCAGTTATTAAAATTAAATAATTGTTCTTTTGCGGTTATAAATTGTGTTTATCATTTATTTTCTTATTAATTATTTATGAAATATTTTTCATATTGAATAATCGGAAAGTCATTTCTTTTTCACCCTCTCAATAACAACAATAATCCCTTTTTATTAATAACCGCCAGGTGCAACATATGATTGATCCATCATAGTAGAATAACCTCTGTTAACACAAATTGCTCAATCTCTACCACCAACCATCGATATGTTGAGAACAAGGAATAAACAAAAAGATTATTAAATACTAAAGAAGAATTAAAAATTCAAAGTCGAAAATAAAATGAAATGAATGTTCATAGATTTTTGAATCCCTTGGGTAGATCCGATATACAAAAGGAGGAAAATACATGCGCTAAAATAAAAAGCACTACCTAATAATTATTACTACTATTATTATATATTGTCAATCGGACATTTTTCATCCAACAGACTTGCTCCGAGTCAACCAAATCTCTCTGGAGTTCATCAAACTGCCTTTGAAGTTCACATAAGGACTTGATATGAATATTCTTGTACGAATCTGGATTATCCATATTTGTAAGGAGGGACCTATTTATAAATTATTGTATCTCAGAAAGAAAAGAAAATTGCTTTAAAATAAATCGAATAGATGGGTAATCTGTTGTAAAATAT
>NC_061122.1:196346628-196376523 GCF_002878395.1 Capsicum annuum | reverse complement strand
GAGCTCATAAGAGATGAGGAACTCCTTACCAACTTTGAAGACGACAACGACCAGCTTGAATACAGAATCAGCAAACTGGAGGCAAGCTTGAAAATTATCGGAATTCACATACTACAGCAAGCATCTGATCTTCTCCAAGGAATGTTGAAAGCATTCTAAGGCAAGAAAACGCAATCAAATATAACCATATTGCTAAGGAAGCAATGATACTTAATTTGCCTTTCAATCTCATTTGTGATTTTGATCATGTCAACGTAGTGAACCTGATCGAAATCACAAACAAGAAGGCATGAGATGAAATTTAAAATTTAGAAATTGCTTCCTTCACTTAGATTCCTTATTTTAACTGCATTTGTTGTTGACGTAAGTTTTCTATACTTGTTGTACATCATTTCAACCCTCTATGCCTATGAGGCTGCTTTGTTGGTCTTCTCTTATTTTCTATCTAGGTGATAATACCGACCACACAGCTCCCTAGCAAAGTGTCCATCTACATTATTTTTCTTTCAGAGAGAGAATAGATGAAATTACATTACAGGATAAACTTTCATATTTGCACTTGATTCAGATTTCGCATCTTTTAAGATAATTCCATCGGCCAAATTCGCTAGAAGTTAGTTTCTACCCTACGTCTCTTATTCAATTAGCTCTTAAATGATATAGTCTTCCATCAACCACCCATTTTCCCTCTAAGGAATTCTCCTACCGCACTTTCTGGCGTATAATCATCACCCCGAGCGAGCAACCTAACCATATAAATTTAGGCTAGGGTAATAACTATATTGGTTTTTTGTTCTTGTTAGATGTAGTGCTAAGCTTTGAAGGCCCTCTAAGGGTTCAATTCACCCTAAAAGTTAGTCCAATCACTATTGAATCTCCTTACAATGACACCAAAACTAGACCCCTTCACAATGCTTGACAAATAAACATGAGCAACAACTGACATTAAATCTTAATAGGGTATCAGAACCATATTCATGGTCCCTCAGCCTTATCAGTTCGGACCTATCAAACTTAACTGTAAAATTATAGATCTCTTGTTTGAATAATCTATGACTAATCAATAAAAACAACATTCACAAAATCAGTGCACTCTATGTGTGTTTCCACGATAACATTATCAGTAATACATACCTCTTATATATGAAGTGGTTCCACCTACATACAACTTATTTCTTCGAACCCATCTTTACTGTAGCCTCTTGTGATGGTTCGACAAAAGTTGATCAACTGTCAGTTCCTTATATCTACAAAGAAGAGGAAAAAAAATTAATGTCACAGAAAAACATTATCCATCTGTTGCAATAGATGTAGAGTCTGTTGTATTAGATGTAGAGTCTGTTGCATCAGATGTGGCGTTTGCTATAACAGATGTGGAGTCCGTTGCAACAGATGTGGAGTCTAATGGAATACATCAAACCAGCCTTTCTGGTGGTTTGATTTGTTGTAACAGTTTCTCCATTTGTTACAACATCAACAACAACATAAACTACAAATAAAAAATATCAATAACAAAGAAACAACAACATTTGTTCCAACTACATCATTAACAACAAAGAAGCAACATTTTTTATTCCAGAACCATCAACAACACCACACCACAAGTTCCAACAGCGCCAACACCACCACCAACATCAATAACTGCATCAACAATAAATAAACAAACAAAATACATACAAAAAAATGATACTGCCAATAAGGCTTTTAAACTTCTCCCAACAGCTGACTTTTTTTGCATATTGTAATACAAATTCTCAATTTGTTTATTCAACACTTAAAAGTTCTTCAAATTTTTTTAATAAATATGATATGGGTAAATAGTAATTAAATTAAAAAATAGATGTAAATAACTTATAAAGAAGAAGACGAGAATGAAAGAGCATTAATGAACCATACCTTAATATCAAAAAGGGGATCAAAACAATAATTTTAGTCAAGGAAAGATATGGATCAGTTTAGATTCGAAAAAATCTTTATGAGAAGAGAAGAGAAAAGAGAGAAAAAAGGCTGTGACCCTAAAGAGGAGAGAAAGAAAAAGATGAGAGTTGAATAAAATAAACTGCAGCTGAAGGAAGAGACGAGATAATTTCAATAGATGTATTATGTACGTAGACGTGGGGGTTTTCAATATTCATTAATTACTCACTCCATTTTATTTTAGTTGGCCCTCTTTCTAAAAATATTAAACAAAGTATATTTACTCAAATTTATATTTCAAAGCATAATTAATAAGGCCAATTTGGTAAAGTAAACCCCTAATAAATACTTTCTTAATGGGAGTACCAAGTTAAAAAGGGCGAACTATTTTGAAACGGAGGAAGTAATATTCATTAATTTCATTAATAATTTGAGGGGCACAAGGAAGACTAAGACTAGTGACATTGAAAAGACAAGACAAAACTGCTCAATGAACTTACTTTTGAGATATCCAAGAAACATTTTTTACCACCTTTAATAGTAAGTGCTACTACTTGATACATTATCTACTCTAACCAGAAGCTTGCTTTGAAATTAAAAAAGAATTTTTTTTAAATAGATATGTCATCTGTTGCAACATATATAAATATCTGTTTAGAAATCCAAATAACTCAGTCATCTGTTACAACAGATATCAATATCTATTTAAAAATCCTAATAGCTTAGTTATATGTGACAACAGATGAAAATGTTCATTTGAGAATTAATTAAATTAGATATTTCATCTGTTACAATAGATATAAATATCTATTTGAAAATTTTCAATAGCTCAGTCATCTATCATAATGGATGCAAATGTCTATTTGATAATTAAATCAGATATGTCATCTGTTGCAACAGATATGAATAGTTGTTTGAAAATTTTCAACAGCTTAGTCATTTATTGCAATATATTTCATTGCAATTGATTTAGGTGAAACTAGATATGAATGAATGAGCTCACAGGCTCAACTACAAATCCAATCAAGTCTTTGCAATTGCATGGTGTTGATATTGCATTCATCCCGACCTGAGTCATTGATCGATCACTCTGAGTTAAAATTAGTTCTCATCAACTTAATATTAGGATAGTGATAGTACCTAAGTTGATTTAGGTGGAATCTCACAGGGCCAACTACAAATCCAATCAAGTCTTTGAATTTGCATGGCGTTGGTATGCATTCATCCTGACCCGAGTCATTGATCGATCACTTTGAGTTAAAATAAGTTCTCATCAACTCAATTTTAGGATAGTGATAGTACCTAAGTTGATTTAGGTATAACTAGGAATGAATGAATAAGCTCACAGGTTTAACTACAAATCCAATTGAGTCTTTGCAATTGCATGGCGATGGTATTGCATTCATCCCGACCCGAGTCATTGATCGATCACTCTGAGTTGAAATAAGTTCTCATCAACTCAATGATAGGATAACGATAGTACCTAAGTTGTTTTTGGTTTAACTAGGGATGAATAAAGCTCACAGGGTCAACTACAAATTCAATCGAGTCTTTGCAATTACATGGCATTGGTATTGCATTCATCCCAACCTGAGTTTTTGATCAATTACTCTGAGTTGAAATGAGTTCTTATCAAATCAATGTTAGGATAGTGATAGTACCAAAGTTGATTTAGGTGGAACTAGAAATGAATGAATGAGCTCACAGGGTCAACTATAAATCAAATCGAGTCTTTACAATTGCATGGCATTGGTATTGCATTCATCCCAACTCGAGTCGTCGATCGATCACTCTGAGTTGAAATGAGTTCTCATAAACTCAATGTTTTAAAAACTATATCTTTTAAATTTTTTAAAATTAATTAAGATCTATTCAGACCAAATTAGCAATTTCAAAACTTATTATTCTTTTGCTAGAATTACAAATCAACCCATACAAATCATCCATTTGCGCAAAAAACTTTTCATTTCAAATCTTAAGTTCTCTCTTTTCTCTCTCTCTCTCTCTCTATCTCTATCTTAGGGTCTCCTCTCCCTCTTAATAATACAAACAACAACTACTCAACATATTGCTTAACCCTTCAAAAGAGGTCGATTTTTTTCCCATTTACGACTATATATAGTTATTTTTTGACTTTATTCCCACTTGTATCGGTCATTTTCTCTGTCTTCGCAGGTAACAGAGTTTGATAAGAGTTCTACATTTGTTCTTTATTCTAAAAAATAGGGATTTTTAGTTAATGATGAAAAAGAAGACTTTTAGTTGTATTATCTTCGAGAATGGGTTAACAATTTTGAGTATTAATGCTAAAAAAGTAGGAAGCACCCGAGAAAATCCTAGTTTTTCATTCAGTATTTTGTTGATAGTCGTGGTATTGTTGGATGGTATTTGTGGTGTTGTTGGTGGCTGTTGTTGGTGGTGTTGGTATTTGTGTTTTTTGCCGGTGGTGTCGGTGATTTTAGTGTTGGTATTAGTGACATTGGTGGTGGTCTTGGTGGCATTGGTGGTGGAATTGGTTGTAGTGGTGGTGGTTCATCTGTTGCAACGGGTGGAAGATCTGTTAGGAGATATTAAATAGGTCTTTAAACAGATTCCCCATCTATTCCAACTAATAGGTTATCTGTTGGAGTATTTTCTTGTAATGTGGCATAGAATAATTTATTGAAATTTATCCATCTGTTGTAACAGGTAGAATATCTGTTGGGAGATATTTAATAGGTCTTCAAATAGATTCGGGTTCCCCATCTGTTCCAACTGATGGGTTGTCCGTTGGAGTATTTTTTTTTGGTTATGTGGTGTAGAATAATTTATTGAAATTTGTCTCACCTTTTTTTAAAAAATTATGCAGACATCAAATGCAATGTATTTTTTATTTTTCTATTGTTTGTAGTTAAAAGATGTCTCCCAAAAGAAAAGAAACTAAAAGTGGAGAAAATGGATCAACTTCTGATCATCAAACCAAAAAGGCTAGAGTACAGATAGATTCAGAGGAACTTCCAGAACAATCTCAGTTAGGGAAAAATAAAGCCGAGGAAAGTGATAACTCCTCACTAATGGGGTGACAAATAATATCGAAAGTCCAGCATGATTTTGTCAAAACCATTAGTATTGATAAGTTTTGAGTTACGATGCTGATGAATAGCCTTAAAGCAGTATTTGGTGATCTTGTTCTTAAATGTCAGTTGGGGAAACCTTTTGACAAAATTTGGAGTATTATGAAGAAGGAAAAAATAGATGGACTTTTTAAGAAGAGCTGCTTTGCATACTTTCTTGAGCTATCTGGGGCCCGCGCTCTCCGTTTCCCAATGATCATGGTATATGGCCTTCTCAAGCGTAGGATCCAGTATGCGAGGGATGATGGAGGTTCGAAGGAGGGCGGGAAAAAGATGGATGAAGTCTGGATCAACTACTGTGGCATGCCAGTTTGTTTTGGATTGAAAGAGTTTGCCAAAGCGCTTGAGATGCGATCTTCCAGAATAACCTCCCATCAAGAAAATACCCCATAAAGGGTCCAACAAACACAAGGTAAAAAAAGATGGGTTGTTGGAAATTGTTGGACCTAGCTACAGAGTGGAGGATCTGATGGCGGATCTCAAGAATAAAGACATACCAAAGCACTACAGGGAGAAATTATGCTTAGTTTGGTTTGTCCATTACGTTTTATTGGCAAGAGATGTCAAGAAAGTCATAGAACATGATTTGTTGGCATTTGCTGATGATTTTGGAAATTCAACAATTATCCCTGGGGATACGACAGCTACTACTTGACTGTCAAATATTTACTGAAAAAGCTAAAGCCAAAGACGACCACATTATACGGCTTTCCTTGGACTTTCATGGTAAAATTGATTACTATTTTTACTCATTCATTAATTTATATTGAGTATAGTTATGACTTTTTTTTTGCTTGCTTCCTGTTTACAATTTTTACACTTGGGCATGTGAAGCTATTCCTCCCCTCCGAAAGCATTTCAAGGATTACCCGGATAAGGTTTCTTATCCAAGGATCCTTAGGTGGCTGGCTGCAGTAGAAAGCAACAAAAAAATATTAATGAGGCTGAAATTTTTAACCCTCCACATGATGCAGTATGTCTTCTTTCAACTAAAATAATTTGCCTCTAAGAAAGATATTGAAATAGATGTTCCATCTGTTGTGACAGATGGGTCGTCTGTCGCAACAGATTAGCCGTCAACTGCAACTGGTGCAATAGATGGGTAATCTATTGTGACAGACGATCCATATTTCATAATACATTAACCATTTATTACTTTAGTTCTATGAACCCTACTCAACAGATTACCCATCTACTGAAAATTAAGCAATAGATGGTTAATATGATGCAATATATTATCAATCTGTTTCAACATACAGATCAACTATTGCGGTAGCTAGATCGTCTGTTGCATAACTTGACTATGTTAACATCTATGTAACCTGATCCCCATGTAACCTAACTGACTGTAAATTATTATTATATGATTTAAATTCCTTCTATCTTTTTTTATCGGTTGTGCATCCTTGGATCGTGCCTACCATTGATGAGCTAGGGATGACTTCTTTTCTTACTCTGGGTGATACAAAAGAAGATCCAATTGTGGAGTTAATAAAGAAGGAATTGGATGGAGCAACATCCATAAGAAGAGCAGTTAGGCAAGGTCAGCCTAATGTTGAAGCTCTTCACGACCAACCTCAAACTGCAATAGATCGGGGTGATTCTTTTGGGGATGTTGCTGGTGGAGTTGTTTGTGATGGTGGCAGCCATCCTGCTCTGCTTCTGCTTCCAGTCGTGATTATGATTATGTTAGTGCTCAGCAAAAAATAAATATATTTAAAAATACCACTTGCACAGGTCCTCCCTCTTACCCCTACACTGGTCCCTCCAACCCTTACAGTGGTCCCTCTCACCCTTCTTCATTCTCATGTTCTCATTGCAAATACAAAGTGTGCAAGGACAGAGAGGATACACTCTTTGAAAAGATAGAGGCTATTGCTAAAGTTGTTGAGAATTTGAAATACAGGAGGGGTGTCATACCATCTAACTAGGTGAGGGAGCCATGCACTCCTATAATGTAGGTTAGGAGGAAGAGAAGAAAAATTAGACAAATTCTCTCCGTTCTAAAATCAGCAAAAATTGTGACTCCCTCCCTCCAATAGTTATTGAAGTTAAGGGGCCGCCGAAGAAGGTGGACATATTCGTGGTGTTTGGCAAGGAGAAGAAGTAGGAACTGGAAGAATTCATTAAGATGAAGGTTAAAAAAGAATACACCATGCATTCATTTTCCTCCAATCACTTCTCGAATATGACAAATATGTGCGTGTGGTACGAGGATGAGGTAATTTTACTTTTGCTAACCTATTCTTCTAATCTACTCCATGAAGAAGAATCTACGCAACAGATGTGTAATCTGTTGCAAAAATATGGTATTTTGTTGCAACATAATACACATCTGTTGCATAAGTTGTGTTGCCAGGGTAATCTGTGAACTGATTCAGAGAACCCTCTGCATCAGATTTTTTCCACTATATTTTTATTCTTTAAAATTACTAACCTATTTAAAAATTGTCTTATTATACCACAGTATATTGGTGAAATTATCTGCCTCAGAGGCAGACAATTAGTGTACCCGGATGCTTATGATGTTGCCGATAGGATAATGGACCTCAACTTCTACAACAATTTCAAGGATAGATATACTAAACTCTGTAAGATAGCTAATTCCGATGGCCCAGGATTTGATCAGTTAGTTTTACATTCCAATGGCATGAAGAAGCGATTAAATATGTTAGAGGGAAAAAGCCATATCCACACGGCAAGAGTTGGACCAAGGCACAGAGAATCTTTGCAGTCATGAACGTGGATGTCACACATTTTCTCACTGTTGATATACTAATATATGAGGGAAAGATTAAGGTTTATAACTGTAACTTACCTGTCTTCAGCGAGAATACATTTTTAACCTATAGGCAGCCACTCTTGAAGTTGTTGCCTAAGTTGTTGACGTAGAGTAAGCCGATGGATCATTTGTCGACTGAAGTCTTGGCAAAGGAATCATAGGATTTTGTAGGTAGAAATAAGAACATCCATCTCCTAAGAAACACAATCGGTGTAGCGTGTGGGTCATACTCACTTGCATATATCGAGTGTTTGCTGACCGTTACATAAATGACCGGTATGCACGACATCATTATGGGAAAGATGCAATGGGTCTGGGTATATGGGGTACTAACTAAATGGTTGGAGCTCGCGCATAAAAAAGAACATGTACAAAGACAGAGATGAATATGATAACAAATTTTTATTTCAAGCCAATTCACTTTACATGTAGTGACAATAATTTTTCTGTCTGGCCAAGTTGAATTTTTATAATGCAATAGAATTTATATCTGTCATAACAGATATAGTACCTGTTATGACAGATTAGTTATCTGTTGGAATAGGATGGTCATCTATTACGTTATGCAGATGTTCCCAGTCTGTCTGTCGCAACAGATATACGATCTGTTGCAACATATAATCTATCTGTTGTAACTAATCAGCAATTTGTTGGGGTAAATTAAAAAAGTAGGAAGACCTATTATATAATTTCCAGAAGATGACCTACATATTACACTCATGTTGCAATATATATCTAAATCTGTCTGATAAGATATGTCTTCTGTTGCAGCAGATATATTATCTGGTGCGATATTTGAATCTAGTACTCCATTTCAATTAACATGTTCAAAACTAAGGATTAATTATATTCATAGACAGAATAAAATAAATCGAAGCCTTCAGAAATTACATGAAATAACTCAACAAATAAATGAAATATAAAAAAATCATTATGGGTACAAACGATCTACTCTACAAATAAATTAACAAGTTAAGCCAAAGAGGATAGGTTATTACATTGACGGAATCAAGCTATAAATATCTAATCAATATGGACAAGTTGTTCTTCATCCGGTGCTACGGAATTCGGCTTTGGTCATTGTGGATCTTTAACATTGTTGCGTACATCTTCTGAGCTTTCGCTTCTTTGTATTTTCATAAAAGAGCAGCATATCTTTTGCAGAGTAATCTGACATCAAGTTCATTATTTGGTACTTGTAATCCATCATTCAAATACTCGGTAAAGGCAGCAACAGAAGGACCGCAATCTTTGTGAAATGAAACTTAATCATGACACTTAAACTTACAGGCTACCAATGGTTTGTTAACCAATTACGTCAACATATTGTACATCAAATGGATTAGCCATTTTATCCTGGTATGCTTCAATTATAGACCAATCAGTATGAACCTTTTGGTCCAAAAATCCACTTATATCAAGGTAAGTAGGCAATATTTTTGCCAACTTTTGTATCTTAGATGATGGCCTGGAACGTCTCCTTCATGACATTGAGTCATAAACTTAGATGCACCTTTCTTTTAGAACAACGACAACCAACACCCAATGTAATTCATCACCATAATTTATTGGGATGTACACTTCGTCGATCAAATTCCAAGGTAAGACGCCAAAATGCTAAAACCTTTGATGATGTTGATTAAGCATTCTTCATTTCGGGAAACTTCCGGCTGCTGTTAACAATACCTATTGTAGGCATTATTGATGTAAACTTTGTACAACCAATTGCCTGTTTTGTATCTGTATTGTTCTTGTGTTTGCAACTTGGCCTTCTTTTGGAGGTAGTAAAAAGTGACATCGATGTGCTGCACATATTATCAAACATTTTGAATTACATGATGAAAAGAGCAATACACAGATGCAATTAAATAAAGTATTAATTAATAGTAATATGTATGACATTTAAACCTCATCATTCTAACAAGTTTAGGGCTATGACATCAAATAGAACCAATTCTTCATTTCGGGATGTGCAACAACAAAGTCAAACATGTCAAAACCAAGACTCAATTCGTTCACTTTGTAACGCTTGTCATTTTGTTTTCTACATGATGATTTATATGTATTAATATCAGGTTCTTACAACAAGAATTGTATAAACCAATATCTATAAAATTGATTTATGTACCTGCCGGCATGATGCTTTAACAACCCACCAGCAATCCATTTTGAATAGTTGTTGATCAACTATGTTAGTTTTTTTAAAGCCTTGTCCGAGATGTTAAACCCTTCAAATGGGTAATTATTTCATTCTCCCAAACTAACAAGCTCCACTTTTTCTTCATCTTTTCAAGATGTTGATGGATCATCAACTGTGATATTATGTTCTTCGGTAGTATCTTCTACTATGACATCTACCTGGAAAGTCAAAATTGTCAATGCTAAGTAGAGATATACAACAGATTGTCCATCAGTTCTAACAGATGAGTATTATGTTGCATCAGATAGATTATCTATTGGAACAAATTTGAACAGGTAAATCAAAGCAGTACGATAATTTTGAACAGATGACCCATCTGTTGCAACATAAAACTCATCTGTTGAAATAGATAACGAATTTGATGCAATAGGTTAGACAACAGTTGTAATAGATGTATATATCTATTTGATAATTTTAGCAGATGTATCATCTGTTTAAACAAATATATGCCTGTTTGTTTTTTATAACACATGATGTACATTTACCTTTTTCGACTCATGTTGCTCTCTTGTGGCCCTTGCACACTAAACATCGGTGCAAGATAATGACAGAGGCTTTGGAATCTTGCCTTTTTGATGATTGATGATGCCTTGGAAGTGTCTTTCCTTCTCCTCTTATCCGCCTTGATCTCTTGTGGAGTGTCTGAATATGAATCCTCTTTGATGGAATGACACCCCTCTTAGATGTCATTTTCTTTAAAAAAGCAGTTAATGCATTAATAGAATTAATCACTCCATTATGTTTCACCTTGCAGTCTTGATATTTGCATGTAGAACATTCGCTATATGTGGAAAAATCTGGAGAAAAATCTGTACAACTATTATGATCATAATCATAATGACTTGTTGTTTCAAAAACTGTAAGAGGAGCATCATTAGCCCAACCATCCAAATTTTTTTTTCTTGTGATGTTTGTTGCTCCAAACAATTCCATTTTTATTCCATCAACGACCTTAGGGTCCGATAAAGTTTGCACAGACTATAAAGTAACAAAAAATGGCATCTTCAACTCTCAATTGGTCTGAACAAGCCATGGATGGACAATCCAAAATAAATCGGTACATATATTAAGAATGATGATGAAATAATTTAATCATTAATTAAAACAAAAACTTGATTAGAATTGGACTTACTGCTTCCTTGCGGGGATTGAAAATATCAAGAAATTTTATATTTTTATCGGTTTTGACCAACAACCATCTCAGAATTCTTGAATAGGAAACTTCTTCCTTGTAGTTCACCTGTTGTCTCAAATAAGGATTGACTTCAAATGCCCAAGCCTATAACATAACACCAATAAATCAAAAGCATTATTGAATAAAACAATGATGAATCATATCATGATAAAATAAATATTTACCATGAAGGCCCATAGAAAGCCATATAAGTTGACTATTTTTGGCGTTAACACAGTCAACAAATATTCGATAATCATTTTAAAGCTTTCATAACCCCAAGGATAGCTGTTAAATGCCTCAAGACTCTTAGAGAGATTTATTAAACCGATGCTTATGTTGTTGTTAACGTCTCTCGCCCAAAGAACATTATGTACAAAACAAACCAAGCACAATGATTGCTTGTGCTTCTTTGAAAGTCCTTTACCTTTCAATGCTTCTATTAGATTTTTGTTTTTAAAGCTTGGACCAACAATGGACACCAGGTCATTACGATCACTCGACTTGCCTTTTTCTTTTTTGGTTGTACGAGGTGCTTTTTTTGGATTAGAGGAGGTATAACTTGAGAATGAGAAGGAGTATAACATTTTAGTCCAGTAACTATGATAAACTCCTTCCAGCCAAAACAAACAGGCATGCCACAGTAATTTTTCCACACCTCATTCATTTTATCTTTATTTTCATATATAAACTTACTTTTGAGAAAATCATATACCATTTTCATCTGGAAACGAGCATTATTGTCCTCCGGCAAATCAAGATATTGCCCAAAGTAGCTTTTCCTGAAATAAGAATCCAATTTTTGTTCTTGAAGTATTTTTTTGAAGGCGTCAAAATATTTTCTCAAGACTGACTTAACCACGAGATCACCCATTAAATCTGTGGCACCATCGCACTGTATTCTCACAGGATAACGATTAGTGCTGAAGGTTTTGACCAACTCTTCGGTAGAAGGGATATTAGCATTTGGATCATCACTTTTGAGAGATTCCTACACCCTGTGTTCATTATCTTCTGCTCCTAATTGAGATAACGATTGTAAAGCAAGCTCATAGAGTGGTGGATGTAGCCGAGCTGCTGCACTTGTTCCTTTACTTGGACTTGATTTAATTTTTTTTCTTTTGGGAGCGATGTTATCTTAAATTAATAGGAACATAACATAGATTATAATTAATTAATGCATAACAGTAATATAATAGTTTCAATAGACAACTAATCTGTTGCACCAGGTATGTTATCTATTGCAACATATAATGACCTATTGCAATGAATGAGTAATCCGTGAGAACCATAAAAATAGTACTAATCTGTTGCCCCTGCTATTTATTTGATGCAACATATAATCGAACCATTGCAATGGATGAGTAATCCATTGGAAACTATAAAATTAGATCACTAATCTGTTGCACCAGGTATGTTATCTGTTGCAACATATAACTGACCTGTTGCAATGGATGAGTAAACCGTTAGAAAGAATAAAAATGGATCACTAATCTGTTGCACCAGGTATGTTATCTGTTGCAACATATAACTGATCTGTTGCAATAGATGAGTAAACCATTGAAAAGAATAAAAATAGTCACTAATCAATTGTAAAATGAAGAGTAAACCATTGAAAAGAGTAAAAATAGATCACTAATCAGTTATATATTGGATTAATATTATTTAGATTTCTTCCAAATAAAAGAGTCGCCTGTTACAATAGATGAATGATCTGTTAGATTGTTCACCTGTTGCATTAGATTTTCATATTTGCATTAGATTTTTCATCTGTTGCATCAGATGTTATCTGTTACATCAGATGTTTCATCTGTCGCAATACCATTTTTACTAAGACAACTAATAAATCAATCCAGCAACGCCAACACACATACACACACACACACTAAGAACATCAACTGTGACCAAAAATCACCAACAAATTTGAATCAATAGTACGACAACAAAAAGAAGAAATGTGAGAAATTAGGGTTTTATTTAGTCCATATTCCAATACTAGAAGAGTAGTTGGCTCAAGTTTCTCTATTTTTTCATAATTCTTTATCTGTGAAAAAGAAAATGGGACGATGAAGAACTCGAAGTTGTTGTCGCCAGAGAAGTCTTCATATTGATTGACGATTGAAAGTCAAAAAGGAACTCGCCCGACTATTTATTGCCGAACGTTGGAGGGAGAAATTTTGCAGAATTATTGGTTAGGAGAGAGTTGAGAGAATCTGAAGAGAGAGAGAGAGAATGATTGATTTGGATTGAAGAGGGGTATGGATTGGGTTGATTTGTATTTTTTAAAAGAATAGAAAGTTTTAAAAATATTAATCAAGTTCACAATTAAGTTAATCAAGTTTTCTAATGATGTTTGACCCTTTCAGTTGGTCAATGTCACCAATCCTTCATTCAAGACTTAAAAGACACCTTTCCTTTAATTTTCTCAGGTTAGTTTTCCCCTATAAATAAAGGGGTTTTCCCTTCATTGTAATTAACTCCTCAAGAATCCCTATGAGAAATAAAGAAGTTTCCTCTCTTCTCTCTCTATTATTTTTTATTCAATTTATATTTCATAACACGTTATCAGCATGAGATCCTTCCAAACAAGGTAAGATTATAAATTTAAAGGTAATTTCAAAGTTAGTAATTTCTTATGTTAATTGTGTTTTATTACTAATAATATAATTATTGTTGGATTTGAGAAAAAAATAATTGATTTGAAACTAGTTATGCTTTAAATTTATTTATGAAGAACAATATTATTAAAAGATATGTATGCCTCGATATACTCCTGAAGTGGCAATATCATGAAAGAGGTTATAAGCTATCAGAATTTGATAGGCTTAAGGCACGATAATATTCCATTCCTGGGAAATGAGAAGCTTATTAATGCAAACGTGCACTTGATTATGATGGTATCACAATTCACCTCCGAAAGAGGCTGAATAACTGAGAAGAGATATTTTGAAATATACTTCTAAAGTAATAAATCTAAAATTTATTCATGTCATAGTAAATATGAAATTTACTAAAGTAAAAGGTACATGTCATGGTAAACTTAGAGTTTGCTAGAATAAAAATCATAAATTGACATGAATGATTGCGACATCCCAAAGATGTACATACTGACTATTGAACATATATTGAAGAATTAAAAGATTCTTCGTTACTTTTAATATTGAGTGTTCTCATGATAAGTTGGTTGGACTAACTAATGTTAGAATTTGATTCCTCAAAATCTGAAAAGTATAAAAGGTGAATAGAGCTCGTTCACCAGTCATGTGATCTATTAAGATGCATCGATATAAATGATCACTTGTATGTTTCTTGTCAACCTGCAGTTTGACATTCATAAAGTTGCTTGCTCAGTAAACTTGAGTTAAGAGCATAACTTTCAGATTGTGTAATCAAGACATTTTATCTTGATGATGATGGTTTGGCATGAAATTTCTTTGATAAATAGTTAATTCATTACTAATGAGAACAAAACTTCATGTGTTTGTATGAAATATGATATGTTCCATACAATAGCACTTGTATGCATTAGACCTATAAATTATGATTATTTCTTCCCTCTCAATTGGTTTAAGGTCAGGAACCAACTATTCCATCTAATAATTTTGATGTGCAGTATATGAATAATGAATTTACCATAATGCACGAAGATGGATTCCCCAAAGAAGATAGAGGATGTATGTCAGTTTTCCTAACATAAGGAGAAGATTATAAGCAACTATGAAATATATTAAGAATTATTATCAGATCTTCATTCAAAAAATAATTCAAGTCAAATCTCGAACGCATCTTATATTTAAGCTGCAAGTGCTCCTATTTTGTGTTCATAAAGGACAAAGTCTATACATGCGTGAAGCGTGGTAGATCAATCGGTTCTAAATGAAATAATCCTTGAAAAGGATAAGGAGTAAATAATCATAATAAAAAGGCAATATGCTCTTGAAGATCCTATGACATAAGCTTCTTGAAACCTTATGAGAGGTTCAGGTACCTGAAAATAAAGAAATGATGAGATCTCAAAATGTTATGTCACACTATGAACGATATGAAATGAAATATCATTAATATCTTTGATATAATATTGACGCAATATTCTGAAAGATTACGAGTATCTGAATTCTATGTTTATTTAAGCATGTTGACATATAAACATTTATCAAGTGATATGTAAGGATGCATCTTCGTAAGTATGAAACTTATTTGATTTACAGTCTAGACACTTGAAGATGTCAGGCATGAAATGCTGAATATTTTCGCTTGAAAAAAATTATATGAGAACTTTTTAAGGATTCAAAATGTTTAAAGCATATAAAAGTTTCCGAAAAACTTATTTATAATCCCTATATTGTATAAGCTTATAGGTTGAAAATTATTGAAACTCTTGGAGAGTTTTCAAAAGCAATATAATATTTGCTTAAATAAGAAACATGTATAACTGAATAAGGGTTCATTCAGAGCTCATGAAAAGAATGAGGAACTCCTTGGTTATGAAGTACCATATCTTAGTGCAATTGGTGCATTAATGTATCTTGCAAATACTACAAGGTATGACGTAGCCTTTTCTCGGTCAATTTGTTAGCAAGGTATATATAGTTCTTCTCCTACTAGGAGACATCAGAATGTAATCAAACATATGAGCTTATTTTATTCTAAATATTGTAGTCCCGATCTTATTGGTTATGCTAATGTTGGGTACTTATCGAACCCGTATAAAGCTCGATCTCAAATAAGTTATTTGTTCAAATGTGGGGATACTGTCATATCTTGGAGATATACAAAGCAGTCTATCTAGCCACTTTACCGAACCATACTAAGATAATAGCTATTAATGAAGAAAGCCGAGAATAAGTATGGTTGAGATCCATGATACATCTCATTCAAGAAAAATGTGGTGTAAAATGTGATAATGTACCCACAATTTTTTACGAAGATAATGCAGCATGCATAGTACAACTTAAGGGAGGATTCATAAAAGAAGATAGAATGAAGCACACTTCATCAAAGCTTTTCTACATACATGAGCTCCAAAAGAATGGTGATATTAACGTGCAACAGATTCGTTCAAGTGACAATGTGGCTGATTTATTCACCAAGCTCCTTCAATTGCAACTTTCAACAGATGGTGCACAAAATTGAAATGCAAAGGCTCAAGGATGTTCTCATTAGAGAGATTTAATATGCATTGTACTCTTTTTTCCTTATGAGGTTTTTTCCCACTTGGTTTTTCTTGTAAGGTTTTTAATACGGCAACCTATATGGGTATTGTTAGAGATATGTACTCTTTTTCCTTCACTAGATTTTTTTTCCACTGGATTTTTTCCAGTAATGTTTTAACGAGGCACATTATCTATCAATTAGACATTCAAGGGGGAGTGTTATAAATATATTACCATATGTAGTGAATGTCTACTTTATCATACATAGTAAATGTCTACTTTACCATATACAGTAAATATCTATTTATAGAAAAGTTAGAAACTTTAAGATTAGTTTTCCCCTATAAATAAAAAAGTTTTCCCTTCATTTTAATTAAATCCTCAAGAATCCCCACAAGAAATAAAGAAGTCTCCTCTTTTCTCTCTATTCTTCTTGTATTTAATTTATATTTCATAACAAAGTAGTTATATATATATATATATATATATATAATTCTACGTAATTTACAGTTTCTTCTTCTGATTTTAGGTCTTCAAAAATTTGAAGGAGTTTCTCATGTTCCTAAACATTTATGTTTCTTATGGCATATTGGTCTTCCTATAGCCCTAGAATGGTACTTTCTATTGATTTTTTTTTTTTGGTACCACCTACTCTCTATACTGGTTTTTTTACTACTCTTGTTATTATTTCCATTATTTGATGTTGATCGATCATTGCATTATAGACAACTGGACCAACATTATCTAGTTATAATTCTCTTCCTTACAGTTCTTATTTGTTAGCTTAGATGGCTAGCTCGGTTGGTTTGTTTCTCTCTTGTAGCGAGTTGAGGTTGGTCACTTTTTCTTTTTTTTGGTGAGGCTAGATCGATTGATTAGTGGACTATGAATGTGAAGGTAGGGTGGCCTTCTATGGTTCTATCATGGTTCTAGAGTTTAGCAAGTTGGTTTTATAGCCTATTTTTGGGACTGACCAATTTGGGATGTGTTCTTCTGATTTGGCTAGTTCATTGTCCAGTAGTGGTCTTGATATTGGTGTCGAGAGGTCTTGGTCTTGACTTTTAGGTTTCTTGGGTTCATATTTTGGTAATAGTATAGATTTTTGTATTAGTATGGAACTGGATACTCTATTCTTATCATGATGTAGTTCTTGTTCTAGTGGAGTAAGAGAGGTGGAGATAGGTGATATTTTTTCTGTGACTGCTTCTTAAGTTAGCAGGTTGGGTATTCATTGCTTTGGATGGCTCATTAGATTGACCAATTTCTAGTTAAGGTTGCATTTCTCAGATTTGCTATAGTTTTGGTTATCACTAGTATGATTTGTAGCCTTGGTGAGTTCTTAGATATGCTTAGATGATTCATGCCCTCCAACATATGTGGAGTTGATTGTTGTGTTTTTAGCCTATGTTTTTTCCTCTGTTATGATTTTGTTCCTCAGCTACATCTCAACTACAAATCTGGCATAATCTAGTAGGTATATGCCTGATTTTGGATAGCCAGGTTGATGTGCAGTGTTTGGCCTCAATTCATACTTTCGGCTCCAATTTTGGATTTGATGCCTTGGAATGGTGTCTTGGAGGTTATTATAGATTTGGAACGTGGATGTTTACCCATCTAGATGATTGGTTTGGATAGTGAGGATTAAGCGATTCATCCTTAGCGTTGAAATTTTAGCCGAGAATCATGAAGTTTGGGTGCAACCTTCATTTTAGATTTTCCTAAGTTGGGGTTTCACCTATAGGCTAGCTAATCCTACTCTTTAGCTCCCTATTTATTCTTCCTCAATTCAGATTTATAGGGGTTAATAGATGTTCATATGGTGGCCCATTGGCACCTGATGATTGTTTCTTCCTCTCTTAACCTCGGTTGTCAGTTTTTGTCAAAACTTAGGATGATCAACTCAGAAGGATTAGTATACTCGAATTGGATTCAACAGGGTTTCATCCTCAGTTGGTGAGACATCCTGGAGCAGATCATTCATGGTGAGTGTTTGTGCTTTGGACTCTCGATTGTCAGTTTTTAGGGTTATTCAGTCTGGTTATAGCTGATCTTGATTGTATTTATACATATAAGTACCATGTTTTACCCATATTTAAGCTGAGTTTTATGACAAAAGTGTCATAATATGCATGTTTTATCTTACTCTAGATATAAATAAGCTAACCTATATGATTAGTACTATTTCAGGAGAAAATTAGGCATGTGGAGACATTGGAAGATCATGGAGTGCAAAGGACGAAAGAAGGAAGCAAAATAGCACAACCAGGACTGCAACAAGGTGCCCCGTGCCTGATTTTGAATGTTGGTTATGCATCATTTTGAGAAGAAAAGAGAGGCTGAGCTTACTTCATTAAGGTTACTTTGTAAACTCTGACACTCTTTATTCTTTGGTATGACCACTTTGATTTCCTGTAAGTTAATTCTAATCATGAGTAGCTAAACCTCCATAACTAGGGTAATGAGAGCCTTAGTGTAGTCTAAATTCTATGCTATGGGTTGTTGAGTTTATATTGAAGTTGTTTTTATATAACATTTTCTTTATTTTAATAAATTCTCATCGTTGCAAACATGAGAATGTGCCTTAGAACATAACTTTCTTGAACAAAGAAGTTATTGTTAGGGAAAGAGAATAATGACATAAAATTAGAGATCTTAATCTCTAATTTTATAAATTGATGCCTTCATCGGATTAATCTCTTGGAGAATATGTGGAATTGTCATGTTATCACTTTAAGTTTAAAAAAATTAAAGTGAATCTATCCTTGAAGGTTGAAAAACACTTAGATGGAAATTTTATCTACATTTCTCTATAATTGCAAATATAAGTGTGAACTCGGATAACCTATAGCCAGAAAGAATTGAAATACCAAGGTGAACATAACCCTAGTTTACTATTTTTCTATTGTTAACACGTTATAAGAAGATATTAGTTCTTACTAAACTATGATTTCTCAATTAATATTTCAACCAAAACCCCCTATTCTGTGGAAAGTTTTGATTAAAAGTCTATTAATCTGCATACAACTTAATTAGCACCTTAGTCCCTATGGGATTCGACCCCAACCTTTGTTGGGTTATATATTTGACAATGACCGCTTGCACTCTTTTTAGGGAGTTATAGTTTGGGCATATCAAATTTTGGCATTGTTGTAGGGGAATACGGCTTTCAATTAAGTTTAAGTGCATTAACTAACTTTTAGTCAAGTTTTCTAATTTTTCTTTTATTTGTTATTTTTGTGTTTGCAGGCTACTGATTGTGCATGCTATGAACTCACTAGTCAAGTGAGCCTTTATTACCTTACACCTGAACTTCAAAGAACTTTAAGAAGGAATATGGAAGCACAACATGAGGTAGAAAGGTTGGCTACACTCCCCGCTGCCCAATTGAACTAATAAAACATCGATGCACTCGGTCATGTGTGAAATATGGATGATGAGGATCTGGGAGATGATGAGTTGGTTGACCCAATGAACAGGTAATGTGCTAATAATACCACACCATCCAATCATAATCAGTAAGCATGAGGTAGAGAATACCAATAACTTGTAGTACAATTTTCCCTAGATGATGATGATGATGATAATTTGGATAGATATGGTGCTACTAGAGCAATTATGCTACCCCCATTGGCTCCATAGGTAAAGTTCAACTTCACTAACACAATGATTCAACTACTCAACTTAAAAGGGTTGTTTGGTAGCCTACCCGGTGATGATCTAAATATGCACTTGCTGAATTTTGTCAACATTTGTAAGTCATTTGACTATCCTGGAGTTAGACAAAACGCAATTTGTCTGAGGTTATTTCCGTTGTATCTATCTGAGGAGCCAAATCTATTGCTGACTGGATTGGCACCCAATTTTATAACAGACTGGAGACAACTTAAAGGAACTTTTCTAGAAAGGTTGTTTCTGCCTTTCAAGATGTTACAGTTAAGGGATGAGATCAGTAACTTTAGGCAATGCCTAATAAGGCCGTTAAACATGGATGAGATTTAACAAAAAATTTATTGAATTTCCAAATCATAATTTGACTGATGAGAACTTGATGGAGATATTTTACAGGGCTTTGAACTCAAAACACAAAGCCAACAATGGACAACATAGATGGAGGAGATATTATGCATTGCACTTTTACTGAGGCTACTGATATGTTAAATATGCTAACCGTGAGAATACCATACAAACAATAGGGCTTACTGATACAAGTATGACCATGAGGATAGACGAGAACAAGTGCGTATGGAATCCGTCCAAGGAAGTGCACAAGTGAAGTATAAAAGAGGGCCTAAATGCACTAAAAACAGCCCCCTAAGTTACCCTATATGGGCACCTCACCCTTGAGGGGTATTGTGGTTATTTTTTATTCTATTTTGTAATACACTATATATAGAACATCTTAGGGTTTGTAGTCTTAGTTTTTGTTGAATATTGAATTTGTAACACTTGAAACTCTCTCTCTTGTGAGAAAGGCCCCCATGGCCAAAACTTGTAACTAGGGAAATCAACATTGAGTGTGGATTCACTCATGTTAGACTCAATCTTGGAAATGTTGGATGCTTGGGAGATCGAGGTCACTCTTGTGCCAACATAAGAGTTAGGTATTTGTTATGTGTGATGTTAAAGGTCTAAGAGTGGAATAGGCTTTTGGGTTTTTAAGATTAAACCTTCAATTTTTCTAACTATTTATCCTTTTACCTTCTTGTAATCTTATTTAGTGTTTGTGTTGTAATCTTCTGTTCTTGTTATTATTGTTATATCCGAATCTTGTGTCTTCTTGTTCATCATCTTATGTTCTTAATCTAGTTTGTTGTCCACTGATTTGGTGTAATAAATACCTTGTTATCTTCTTGTTATTGTGTTCTTGGAAAGCCGAGACTTGTCTCCAAAAGGGTTCATGGATTTCTTCCATTTTGTGGACTATTTTTGGACTGATTTCGTGTTTCTATTGTTTTTCTCGTATCACTTACTAAGGTCATGCATAAGGGGTAGTTAACACTGACATTTAACATGGCTATCAAAGGAAGGACTATATTATTTCCTAAACCTTAGATACCTCATTTCTCTTTGCATAGACACTTAGCAAGTTCTAGACACCATAATGTAACACAGAATAAATAACTTACTCACACATGGCACATGTTCAAATTAAGATGGACCCATGTTACACTCTTACTCAAGTAATGAAATGAATTCAATTTTAAGCTAAAATTACACAAGAGTTACATAATTGAGCCTAGATGTTTTAAAAGTAGTCATCCATCCACCCATAACACATACTTTTTACAACTTTTACCATACTTGCGTCATACGGTCATACAACCAAAAAGAGCACTTAATTTTAATTTATGAAACGGTTATACTTTTTGGTCTCTACACATGACTAATTTCTCTTAAGACAGTCGTCATCCATCCAGCATTATGAATAGCAATTAACTATGACTTTATTTGACCCATCCTAATCCAAAAATAAAAATTTAGTCATGTATAGAGAGTAAAAAGTAGAACCCTTTCATAATTGAAATTAAGTGCTCTTGTTGGTTTCATGACCGTATAAGGAGTTATGGTAAAAGTCATGAAAATCATGTGTTATGGGTGGATGGATGATGACTTTTGAAACATCTAGGCTCAATTATGTAAATTTTGTGTAATTTTAGCTTAAAATTGAATTCATGTCATTACTTGAGTGAGAATCTAGCATGGGTCCATCTTAATTTGAACATGTGCCATATGTGAGTAAGTTGTTTGTTTATTTCATGTTACATTGTGGTTTCTAGAACTTGCCCGGTGTGTGAGCAGAGTGAAATAAAGTATGCAAGGTCTAGGAAATGATATAGGCGTTCCTTTGATAGCCATGCTAAATGCCTGTGTTAACTACCCCTTACACATGACCTTAGTAAGCCCTGTTGAGCCTTTAGTTAATTTGTTTGGTAGCCTCATAGTTAGCGTATTCCTTTTGTTGGTTGACCTTAATTTGATCCCCAAACTCCTAAGTGCTTTAGTTGAAAAATTTATAGAATAGAAGCTGGAAGTTATAAAAGGAAGAATTAACAATAAAGTCTATATAGTAGATATTGGTATGGTAAATAGTTTTTTGTTATTGGATGGTGGGAGTTGAAAATTCAAAAGAGAGAAATATGAATAAAAGTGATAAGCATTTGTTGTGTGTGAAAAAAATTCCTACACCCGCTATGCAATCTAACCTAAGGAGATAGGGCTAAAACAAAAGAAGTATAAATTATAAAGTGGTGAAAAACACGTTAGTTGAAATCGAGCTCACTGATAATGTGATGTATTAAAGTACTTAGGGAATTTAGTCACTATTTCTATCCAAAATAGCACCTACCCATCCCTTAGCCTACATTACAACCCACTAAAGTCCTACTTGATCCTATGCCTTAATATCTTTATTGTAACACCCCGTATTTTAGGCTAGAACGAAAACCATCTTTTCTATATGTAGATGTTCCAAAATCCATAAATAATATGCAAATTTGTTATGTTAATCAATTATGTAGTGTGGGAACCTATTTTATCATGAATTGAGATCATAGAGATCCCCTAGCTCAAGGTCAAGTTGAAAGCTTTCCTATCGTTCGAGTTTTAGTGAGCGTCGAAACTTGAGTCAACTTTAATTGACCATAACTACTTATATATGATGAACTACGTGGCCTACTATATATAAAATGAAAACTCTTCGAATTATATTTCCAATGATACCAATTTTCTTTAAATTCGATACTGGAGCAAAAAGTTATGCCAATTTTACTCTAGCATAGCAGCCTGGAAAACTGAGTGACGACATTCGTGATAACTTATTACAAGTGTGATGACTATCACGAATGTCGTCAGCCTTAGGCAGAATCCATCCCACAGTGATGATATTTCTGATAAGTTATCACAAGTATGATGACTTCTCACGATTATCATCAGCCTTAGGCAGAAATCCATCAATTCCAGACCCCCCCTCCATGACGACATTTGTGACAACTTATCACAAGTCTGGTGGCCTATCACAAATGTCGTCAGCCTTAGATTTTCAGCAACTGGGAAGCGGTTTAGTAAGGGTATTAGGGTCTTTTTCCTTCACTTCCCACGACTTATAACCCTCAAGGAGCTTATTATCTTCCTTTCTCTTTAGTTAAATATCTCAAAATTCTCTGAACACCTTCAACACAAGGTTAGAGTTTCAACATAAAAACCCAATTATCTAGAGATTCAACCGTGAGAATTTGATAATTCTTGCATATTTGAATTCCCCGTTAAGAGGGCTAACAGGGACACCCAATAGTTTATGAATAACCTTCCAGAATTTTTGAAGTCATCCAAAAGCTCCAAGTTTAAGGTATGTGGTTTTGAACAAGAATAGCCTTTTGTTCTTGTGCTCAAAAGTTACATATTTTTGTAAAGTATTTCGTAAACTCATGGAGAATTCCTATCATGTTATTATATTATGAGTTTTATGAAACTATGTCTTACCCAAGCTTTGAGTTGTAATATTATTATGCATATTAATGTTTTAAATTGTCAATTTATGGTTTAAGTTGCATAATTCAACGTCTATATCCTATTTTGAGAATTTCAAGTCCTATTGTTGTGAATTGAACTCTATGGTTAAAGCATGAGTTTGAGAATTAGATGTTAGTGATTTTTAAAGAATATCAAGAAGTAAGTTTTGATTGTAAGTTAAGATAAAAATCCACATTCTTGAGTTTGAAGTAAAGGGGATGCATTTTGGCTCCCATTCATATATATATATATATATATATATATATATATATATATATATATATATATATTATTGAATTGTTTTAAGATGGATTTTCTAAAGTTCTGAGCTAAGTAAGGGAGTAGTATTTAGCACCAAGTTGGGCGTGATTCTGAGGTCTCATACCCTAAAACTACGTGCCCCCGTAGGTTCTTGATATACCCCAAGTGGGTTAAGACAGTGATCACTAAAGGTAAGGTTCTATCCGATGGCACAGATAGAACAACTCTTTCCAACGTGGGTAAGACGTTGGACTCTATATAGCTCACATAGTTTATGTCAATTAGAAGAAACTCCCAAAGTAGTCCCCCACTCTATCTAAGATACAAGTATATGTATTTTGAAAGCTATGAGTCAAAGATTTCTAAGGATCTCAAGTGTCAAAATCTTTAAGTTTCCAAAGAAGTTCCTAGTCTTCATGAGATTAAAGTGTATGCTCTTAAAGATGTTGTTTTAAGACTTTATCTATCTTACAAGTTTGAGAATAAAGAAAGAATACAAATTTAGAATGAAGTGCAATGACTCATGTGATTTACATTACCTATTTTCTTATTCATGATTATGATGGTTTTAATTCAAGCTATGTGAGTCATCTGTACTTGCATGCATGTTTTCTATAAGGATTTATGATATTGATTATTTAATTTCATACACCCCCATATACTCAGTACATATCCAAAGTGCTGATCCACATATACGCCTATGTGCTACATTATGTCATAATGTAGGTACAAGACTTAGTATGCACATTCAGATTCAGTCAGCTCGCTACTTCCAGTCAGCAGGTGATGAATCCTTTTAACTCAAGGGTTTGATCCAGATAGATAGTTTAAGTAGTTCTTTATTTTCCTATTTCAGTCGTATTGAGTTGGGATAGTTGGGAGTCATGACCCGACTATCTAAAGTCAGTACTAGTAAAGGCTTCATAGTTAGTCAGTAGAGTTAATATATTCAGTTTCAGTTTTATTTTGGTAAAAGCAGAGTTGTAATCTTGTAAAGTTTAGATTTGTATTAATCAAGTTTAGAAAAGTTTTATGTTCTTGCTGATTTTATACTGATTTAAGCATTTTATTTAGTTGCTTATGAGTTATGCCAGTAGAAGGGTTAGCTTGGGGTCACTTGAGACCCTAAGCACCGTATGACGTCTCGAGACCCAATTTTGGGGTGTTACAAACTTGGTATCAGGGCACAGAGTTCAAGTGTCCTAGGGTGTCTGTAAAGCCATGTATAGTAGAGTCTTACAAAATGGTACAAAGATGTCTGTACTTTTCTTCAATACGCTACAAGGTATTTAGGAAATGTCTCCATTCTTTTAAGTCTCAGATCGTGCTATAGAAATGTTCTTTAAGAAACTTATACAGATTCTCATCTTACTCTATCCGAGCCATCTCTACCTTATTTTTAAGGTATCAGAAATAGTCAAGCTTAAATATTTACAAATAGTGTTTTCTCATACAGTCTCCACAGATAGTTATCAGATTGTAAGCAATCTAGAAAGTATCCCATCAGTGCTTTTGAGTTTCAATTATTAAAGTGCTCTATTCATGATTCATAAAAGACGTGCACTAAGACTAAGTCAGATGTACTTCTAGATTCCTCCTCAGAATCTATAATGTAAAGCTATACTTCCCTATCCATGTATTATTCTTGAGATAGCATAATTAGTAAGTTCCAGTTTTTCCCAAGATAACACTCTCAGATTGTCTAGCAATAAGCTTCAGAAGTCACACAAAGCAGCTTGAGAGTAGTATTCTAGTGTGTTATAAGTCTCTCAAGATCAGAGTTATGTCCTCACTCTTATGAGTCATGCAAGTAAGACAGAATAAAATGTGTATTCTTAGATCATTGAATATTGTGTGTCAAGTTTCTATCTCTTGTAACCTTGTTATCATTGTTTTGTTGAAAAATCAAAGTCTAGTGAAGCCATGTGAGGCCTATTTCAATTCACTAGCAACTTGTTTTGCATCTTGTTATTTTTATGTTGGTTGAAACTTATAGAGCTATGAAAGAATTTTAGGTGTATAGATAGGTGGATAGTAATGATATGTAGAAGGAGGATATGGTAATGGATTATAAATAAGATAGGCCATATGTTTATGATCGATTATTGTTATTATGAGGTTCAAGTGGGCTAGTTATTCTTGATGTTTTATTTTATTGCTTCCAAGTGAGAACAACACTATGTATTAAGTTTGAACGATTGGTGGTCATGAAGGTGGATGTGATGCTTTCTTGGATAATAATAATACTAGTTATAGGGAAGTAATATAATAGGCTTGAACAGTGTATGCAAGAGCATAAGTTTACTTGATTCGTAATCAAGTTTGACATTGTATGTATGATACAGAAGTACACCTAAGGTCCTATAGGGATGCATTATTTTTTTTGAGAATTATTGCATGTTGTGGGGTTGGTAGTACCATTGAAATGTTAGGTGGAGAAAGACTAGTTAGATAATGAGTAATGTTCTGGATAGCTAAGTTAAGGAGTTTGATTGAAGATGTTGAGCCTTTTTAAGTATGAATGTGATTCTCACGGTTTAGAAACATAAGTTTACAAGCGTGATATTGGTAGACTATGATAGAAGTTGTATGGTCCATCAAAGGTTTGGAGATACCCATGTTAAGCATTAGAATCTAAGTTTGAAATTTAAAAGATTTAGCTAATAGGAATAAGAGTTGAAGCACTAGATGGTGTGCACTCCAACTATGGGGATGCTTATGCATATTCAAAGTTAGTAAGTGTTCAAGTGTTATATGATGACTATTGGGGCTATAGAAAGATAGGGTGTAGCTCAGAAGGGAGTATTAGAAGTTGGTTTTACACATTCAGGTGTAGTCATTTGGGCTAAGTTCTTTTGTTCATGTGTGTTGCTATATCCCAAACTCTAGATTAAAGTGAGTGTAGTTAGACTAGAGTTTATATAGTGGTTCACTGCCTTAGAGTGATGGCTTACATCTAAGGGGGAGATGATAGAACAAGTAACCAAGTCAAGCCTTCAGATTCTAGTAGATATACCAGTAAGTTGTAGAATAGCTGTGAGAAAGATTAATGCTTGGCCCAATCTTATTTTTGTATTTTCAGTTGTCCCAATAACTACTCTTGCCTTACGTTCAGTTCCATGATCTTAATTCATGTTTATGCATATGATGGAGAATTATGTACTCTCGTGGTTCCCAAAAATAAGGAGTTCCAGTTCTTTTAGCAGTTGGAATCACAATCCATAAGTTATGAACTTCAAATTCAGGTCATGCAACTCATGACTCATATACTCAAGCTTTACAGTATGTTCAGTCCAAGTACTCAAGCAATACTTTTAATGATCAGTGAAATTTGGATTTATATCTTGCATGTCCTCAGATCATACTTCTTTGATAAGTCCATGATTCTATATATTCTATTTCTCAAGGCTCAGTTGAGTGTCAAGTTATTCATAGTATCCCCTCATATTTTGGGCCCTCATGTTCTAACCTTCTATTACCTTTCCTTCGGTCAAGATAGTGATGATAATCAGTTGTCTGGATGGGAGATAGTAAACATTTCTTGTTACTAGAAGATCATTGTATGCTTATTTTAGCTAAGGCAGTAAAGTGTAAAGTAAGATTGAAGCCAAGTCTTTAATATCTATCATGGTTATTCAAAGTTTTATATGAGATATTTGGGTAGTTAAAATCTTATGTATGTCTTCTTAGGAGTAGTGCATGGAAATTGTTCTTGATAGAGGTTTGTAAGTTGTGACAAAGGTATTTTAAGGGAGTGTGTTTAGAAATGTATATGTGGTTATAGAAGTGAGGCTTGAACAACATGTTTGTATATTTCGATGAATGCACTGCACATTAGTAAAATGTCTAGTACGAGGTTTAATGTGGTTGTTGGAGTAGTAATGAGGATTTTCATGAGATGAGAAGTTGTGAAGTGTAGGGTGTGTTGAAGTATGGTTCATACTATTAGTACAGTGTTATGTGGTGTACCTTGTAATTGTGGGTTAGGCTTGAAGATGGTGAGGGAATTTAGTTCAGTTTAGACATGAGTAGAAGGAAATATCAACGACCTTGTTAGAATTAGAAGATGAATCAATAAGTTTGGTTTTTAAGGTAAAGGATTAGTTGACAGAATATTTTAGAAGTGTGTCTAAGTTTTAAGTAAGGTGTTGCATTGCCTAAAGCCTAGTAAATTCTACCCCAGTCTACGATTCAAAGGTCTATGATTCCAAGTTGTGGAATTGTAGCAATATTGTAATCCCTTATTCAGATGTCTTGTTCAGAACTTGACCAAAATTCTTGGCTCCTTCAAATTATTAGAACTCCCTAGAGAGGTGTTGAAGAAACCCTCCACTTGAGCATGAGTATCTAGTGTGATTCAGTTTAAATAGACATCAGTTCAGTTTAATAATCAGGCACATAGATTTCTATGGATTTCTATTTTTTTTAACTAGCCTAGTTTTACTACCTGAAGTTTCATAAGTACGGTAATTCCGAATAGTTTCGCAATTGCGAATTCAACTCAGTATATGTATCAAGAATCAGTTTTAGAATTCAGATATCTAGTCATGATTTAGTTCATATATATTCATCGAACGATCTTCGTTTTTCAAGTGTCCCAGCTCAAACACCGTGATACCCATTGTGTGATCTTAGCCTTGTTTTCTCATGATTTGTGCATGCATAAACTATCACCTCACAGTATATAAGTATGATCACACCATGAGAACATCAAGAAAATTATAAACCCTCAGCATGAGTCATCTCTTCAAAAATAAGTAAAAAGGGCAAGTTAGCTCAAATTCAGACGAAGGTAACAGCCTTCCGTCATTCAGCCCCTCTCTAATCAAAGATTCAGTTAGATAGCTATTCTTATCATGAGTATGTGCATTCATCGAAGTATGCAAAAGTTTAGAAAGATATAAATTTAGTTTAATAAGTTATTTCAACTGTGTATCCTTAGTTTTCTCTGTATTATTAACCTAAAGAGCAATATTCGGGGATGAATGATCCCAAGGGGGAGATAATGTAACACCCCACATTTCGGGCTAGAACGAAAACCATCTTTTCTACATGTAGATGTTCTAAAAGCCATAAATCCTATACAAATTTGGTATTTTAATCAATTATGTAGTGTTTCAACCTATTTAAGCATGAATTGAGATCATAGAGATCCCCTAACTCAAGGTCAAGTTGAAAGCTTTCCTATCGTTTGGGTTTTAGTGAGTGTTGAAATTTGAGACAACTTTAATCGACCATAACTCCTTGTATATGACTAATTAGATGGTCTACTATATATCAAATAAAATATCTTCGAATTATCTTCCCGACGATATCAATTTTGCCTAAATCCAATACCGGAGCAAAAAGTTATGCCAATTTTACTCCAGCATGTCAGCTGGAAAACTGAGTGATGACATTCGTGATAACTTATCATAAGTGTGATGAATTATCATGAATGTCGTCAGCTATAGGATGAATCCAGCCCCCAGTGATGACATTTCTGATAAGTTATCACAAATTTGACGACTTATAACGAATGTCGTCAGCCTTAGGTAGAAATCCATCAATTTCTGTCCCCCCATGATGACATTTGTGACGACTTATCACAAGTCTGACGGCCTATCACAAATGTCGCCAGCCTTAGATTTTCAGCAACTGGGAAGCATTTTATTAAGGGTATTTTGGTCTTTTTCCTTCACTTTCCACGACTTATAACCCTCAAGGAGCGTATTATCTTTCATTCTCTTTAGTTAAACATCTCAAAATTCTCTGCACACCTTCAACCACAAGGTTAGGGTTTCAAC
>NC_061122.1:196303831-196346528 GCF_002878395.1 Capsicum annuum | reverse complement strand
AATGGGAGACAAAATGCATCCCCTTTACTTCAAACTCAAGAATGTGGATTTCTATCTTAACTTACAATCAAAACTCACTTCTTGATATTCTTTAAAAAATCACTAACATCTCAAAATTCTCTGCACACCTTCAACCACAAGGTTAGGGTTTCAACATAAAAACCCAATTATCTAGAGATTCAATCGTGAGAATTTGATAATTCTTGCATATTTGAATTCCCCGTTAAGAGGGATACGAGGGACACCCAATAGTTCGTGAATAACCTTCCAGAATTTTTGAATTCATCCAAAAGCTCAATGTTTAAGGCATGTGATTTTGAACAAGAACACCCTTTTGTTCTTGTGCCCAAAAGTTACATATTTTCGTAAAGTATTTCATAAACTCATGGAGAATTTCTATCATATTATTATATTGTGAGTTTTATGAAACTATGCCTTACCCAAGCTTTGAGTTGTAATATTATTATGCATAGTAATGTTTTAAATTGTCAATTTATGGTTTAAGTTGCATAATTCAACGTCTATATCCTGTTTTGAGAATTTCAAGTCCTATTGTTGTGAATTGAACCTTATGGTTAAAGCATTAGTTTGAGAATGAGATGTCAGTGATTTTTTAAAGAATATCAAGAAGTGAGTTTTGATTGTAAGTTAAGATAGAAATCCACATTCTTGAGTTTGAAGTAAAGGGGATGCATTTTGTCTCCCATTATATATATATATATATATATATATATATATATATATATTGTTGAATTGTTTTAAGGTGGATTTTCTAAAGTTCTAAGCTAAGTAAGGGAGTAGTATTTTGCACCGAGTTGGGCGTGATTCCGAGGTCTCATGCCCCAAAACTATGTTCCCTCATAGGTTCTTGATTTACCCCAAGTGGGTTTAGATAGTGATCACTAAAGGTAAGGTTCTATCCGATGGCAAGGATAGAACAACTCTTCCCAATGTAGGTAAGACGTTGAACTCCATGTAGCTCACATGATTTATGTCCGTTAGAAGAAACTCCCAAAGTAGTCCCCTACTCTATCTAAGATACAAGTATATGTATTTTGAAAGCTATGAGTCCAAGATTTCTAAGGCTCTCAAGTGTCAAAATCTTTAAGTTTCCAAAGAAGTTCCTAGTTTTCATGAGATTAAAGTGTATTCTCTAAAAGATATTGTTTTAAGACTTTATCTATCTTACAAGTTTGAGAATAAATAAAGAATGCAGATTTAGAATGAAGTGCAATGACTCATGTGATTTACATTACCTATTTTCTTAGTCATGATTACGATGGTTTTAATTCAAGCTATGTGAGTCATCTATACTAGCATGCATGTTTTCTATAAGGATTTATAATATTAATTATTTAATTGTATACACCCCCATATACTCAGTACATTCCCAAAGTGCTGATCCACATATACGTCTATGTGCTTCATTATCTCATAATGTAGGTACAAGACTTAGTATGCACATTCAGATTCAGTCAGCTCAAGCTTCGAGTCAGTAGGTGATGAATCCTTTTAATTCAAGGGTTTGAGCCAGATAGACAGTTTGAGTAGTTATTTATTTTCCTATTTCAGTCGTATTAAGTTGGGATAGTTGGGAGTCATGACCCGGCTATCTAAAGTCAGTACTAGTAGAGGCTTCATAGACAGTCAGTAGAGTTAATGTATTCAGTTTCAGTTTTATTTTTTTAAAAATAGAGTTGTAATCTTGTAAAGTTTAGATTTATATTGATCAAGTTCAGAAAAGTTTTATGTTCTCGCTGATTTTATACTGATTTAAGCATTTTATTTAGTTGCGTATGAGTTATGCTAGTAGAAGGGTTAGCTTGGGGTCACAAGTGATCCCAAGCACCGTGTGATGTCTCGGACCCAATTTTGGGGCATTACACTTATATTTATAGAGTATTACACTAAGGGAAATCTTATGGGTCATCTGATGTGCATGTTAGTTCTATGAGAGAGTAAGCAAAAATTTTATCCTAACCCCCAAATTAAATATGGTGAGTAATGTGGGCGCACTCTCTTGTTGTGAAAGATGCATGTTTAATAATGGATTAACACATTATGTGATTTTTTGACTGGGGAATATATATGAGTTTGTTAATGTTGGAGAGTCTCTTCTTGAGGGTGTGATATTTGGAGTGGTTGTTCATAGATCTACTTGGCATGCTAAAAAGTAAGACTTGTTTTCCATGTGTGTTGTGTGATCTTAACTTACATATCTTATCTTAGTTAGTGATAATGGAGCCTCGTGTGGTGAGCATAAAGTAGGAAGTTGTTTGAGGACAAAAAAAGCTTAAAGTGTAGGGTTGTGATCTTGAGTGTATTTATACATCTAAGTACCATGCTTTACCAATATTTGAGCTGAGTTATTTGTGCAAAGTTTCATTATACATAAGTTTTATCTTAATCTCGATGTAAGCAAGCTAACCTACATATTAGTACTATTTCAATAGAAAATGAGACTTATGGAGACATAGGAAAACCATGAAGTGCAAAGGACATAAGACGGAAGCAAAATAGCACAATCAAAGGTTATTGCAAGGTGCCCTATGCCACGACCCCTAGGGTGCATGCTAGGCCCTAGGCCATGACCCCTAAGGTGCATGCTAGGCATCGTGCCATGATAAAATGTGATGTCTCTAAAGTTATTACTCTAAATAAAGTACAACGCAGTCACTGTCAAATATAGTAACCCAGCAGAGGTTGTTGTCAAACCCACAAGGAATAGGCCGAATATCTTTCACAAATTTTCTAAAGTAGTCAAAAGAATACAGAAAAGTAAATAAGGGGATTTTTTTAGAACAGTATCAAAAGTAAAAAATCTTTGTTGCTTTGGTCGAAATCAATACGAGATGACTACTAGGACTATGTTCCCCTGACTTCCTAACTCTGTAGATTTATCATGCTCCATCGAACTATGCCAGTATATTGCATGTTGAATATGATAAGATATGTACCACAATCGTCTTGTGAACGCATTTGGTGAATTTCACCCTTTATCTTTTGAGTCTTAGAGTGTTACCTTACTAGTCCTTATCCTAGATCTCAGGTTAACTATTATCTTTTGAGTATCAAGTTAATTAGATGAGGGTCGATAGCCTCACATTACTGTCGTGATATTCCTTTCATAATCTCTACCTCTTTTTTAAAGTAAGTATTGAATACAGGCAAGTTATCAACGTTGGGCGATGTTAAGAAAACAATCAAACTGAAGATGATCAAAATATGTGCAAAAATATTGATCAAGAACTATTTTGCCCTTCCTTTACTTTGTTATTTCGCCAGGGATCCCACAACCCTAGTTAGGTGGTTTTATCATTCATGTTTGCAAGAACATCCATAGAATTCATTAAAGAATGCATACGAATAATCTTACAATAATTTAAGAACAAAACCAAGAACAATGGATTCCAAGATCAAAATTTGAATCTTAGAATTAATATAGTGTTGTAGATGTAAAGGATGCATAAAAGTGTGTAAACTAATTCAAAAACATCAGAAGGGTATTTATAGAATACATCAAAATCCTAATCAAAATGAATAAGTAAAATTGGGTCGGTGACATCTTACAGACCCATTTATGAGCCGTAAGTGGTACTTACGATCCCCA
Source organism: Capsicum annuum (assembly GCF_002878395.1). Lineage (NCBI taxonomy): Eukaryota > Viridiplantae > Streptophyta > Magnoliopsida > Solanales > Solanaceae > Capsicum > Capsicum annuum. The sequence goes on along the minus strand of NC_061122.1, from coordinate 196,342,918 downwards.
AGGTGGTTCATAAGTGTTAGAAAGTCTCAGAGCAATAGAATCCACCCATGATGGCACTTACAGCAGTGTAAGTGTTACTTACACCATGTAAGTGCCTTTTCATAACTATCAAAAAATTGCTTTAAACTTTAGTTCTTAGATGTTTTTCTTCGGATACCTATGAAGTGAACTTTCACCATCATAGGTACCACTTAGGGGCCGGAAGTGGTCGTCCTACGCTTTTTCATAATCTTTTCTTTTTTCCATCTCTAAAAACATAATTTCATACAAAACAAGCACAAAAATACATCATATATAACAAAATGCACCTAAGTACTTGCATATTTTTTTTGGTTTTAAGAATTGAAGTGCCATTACACTTAACCATCTTTGAAAACATTGCTTCTATCCTTGAACCAGAATTACGGTTCCCTGGCGGAATATATGCACTACTCTTTTCCTCATAATTATCTTTCTGCCTCTAGGCACCATCTCTCTCTAGGATCTTCTCCCTATATATGTCACCATATTAGTTTGAACCTCGATTCTCTTACCTCAAGATCCTAGAGTAATAATTGGACCCGTGGTCCTTGGCTCAGAAACCCATCATTTCTCTGTCTAGGTACTTTGCTTCTTCTTGATTATCAGACTCATACAACCTTGAAAATTTACCTTGTGCGCCTACTGTATTCACTTTTCAGAATTTATAGTTGTGAACTACTTTATAAGTAACCTAATATCCATCCTCAGCTATGCAACTTCTTGAGCCACTATATCATCTAGAACTCTCTGCTCCCTGGAAGCACCAATAACATAGGTGTCGAATCCTCTTTTTGCCTCCCAAGTATGTCATCCTCAGTTGGTATTAGAGACTCGGTCTAAGATTTGTGCAGCTAACTGCCATTGAAGGCTCATAAAAGCTCCCCCTATAATAGTGTATGCAACAGCTTTGGTGTTCATATTCATTGCTCTATAGAATATTTCAAGCAAATTCCTCCCTGGAATCCTGTGATTGGGCACCATCATCAACTTCTTATTGAACCACAACCACGCCTTGTACAATGGTTCTGTGTGTAATTGACTAAAATTAGAAATCTCATCTTTTAACTATAGCATCCTAGAGGGCGGGAAGAATAGGTCCAAAAACTATTTTTGCAACTCATTTCTATTAGTGATGGACCCACGAGGTCGTTCCCTTAGCACTAATATCGCTTCATCGAACTATCCTAATATCTTGCATACAGAATATGATAAGATATGTATCACTAACTGTCTTGTGAATTCCTTTGGTGAATTACACACTTGACCTTTTGAGTCTCAGAGTGTCCCTTACTAACTCTTATCCTAGATCCTAGATTAACTTTTACCTTTTAATTGTCAAGTTAATCAGACAAGAATTTGTACCCTCAAATTACTATTGTGATGTTTTTTTCCTAATCTCTACCTCTTTTTTAAAGTAAGTATCGAATACAGGCAGGTTCTCAATGTTGGTCGGCATTAAGAAAATAATCAAATCAAAGATGATCCCAATACACGCAAGAATATTAATCAAGAACTACTTTGCACTTCCTCTACTTTGTTATTCCTCTAGGGTTCCCACAACCTTAGTTAGGTGGTTTAGCCTCTCATGTTTGTAAAAACATCCATAGAATTCATCAAAGAAAACACATGAAAATTTTTACTATAATTTAAGAACAAAACCAAGAATCTCAAATTAATTGTCAACCGTAAAACCAAGAACAATGAATTCTAAGATCAAATTTTAAATCTTAGAATCAATAGAGTGTTGTGGATTTAAAGGGTACGCAAAGTGCGTAAACTAATACAAAAACATCAAAAGGTTATTTATAGAATACATCAAAATTCTAAAAATCCTAACCAAAATGAATAAGGAAAAATAAGTCGGTGACCACTTATGGACCCACTTATGGGTCGTAAGTGTCAAAAAGTTTTCAAAGCTATAGAAGCCACCTACGATGGCATTTACAACAGCATAAGTGCTACTTACGCCACGTTAGTACCTCTTCGTAGCTATCAGAAAAAGGTTCAAGCTTTAGATTCTCAGATGTTTTTCTTATGACACCTATGAAAAGACCTTTGACCATTGTAGATACCACTTACGGGTTGTAAGTTGCCCTGCAAGTAGTCCTCCTGCACTTTTTCATTATCGTTTCTTCTTTTCATCTCCAAAAACCTAATTTCCTACAAAACAAACACAAAAAACACATCATATCTAACAAACAGACCTAAGTAATACCATATTTTTTTGTTTTAAGCATCGAAAGTATCATGAAATCATGGTACATCAGCTGTGACCCTTGGAGGGTATATTGGGTTTTGCGGCGTGACCCTCTTCTTTGAGAAAACCCGTTCTTTTCAAATTCAGTTAAGTGGTTTGGGGGTAATTTCATAAGGCAATCATAAATACCCCAACCCTGATTTTGTATGTTGGTTACTCATTATTGGGAGAAGATAAGAGAGATAAAGCTTAATCCATTTGGATTCATCTTTGTAAACTCTAACACTCTTTATTCATTGATATGAACACTTTGATTTCCTGGATGTTAATTCTAATCATGAGTGACCAAAGCTCCATAACTAGGGTTATGGGATCCTTGGTGCAATCTAAATTCTATGCTATGGGTTGTTGAGTTTATATTGAAGTTATTTTATATTAAATTCTCTTTATTTTAATAAATTATCATGGTTGCAAACTTAAGAGTGTGCCTTAAAATATAACTTTCTTGAACAAAGAAGTTTGTTAGGGAAAGAAAATACTGACAAGAAATTGAAGTTCTTAATCTCTAATTTATAAACGGATGCCTTAATCGGATTAATCTCTTGGACAATATGCGGAATTGTCATGTTGTCACTTTAAGAAAATTAGAGTGAATCTATCCTTGATTATTGGAAAATACTTGGATGGAAATTGTATCTACATTTCTCTATAATTGCAAATATAAGTGCGAACTTGCATAACTTATAGCCGAAACGAATTGAAATACCAATTTTAACATAATCATAGTTTATTATTTCTCTTTTTTTTAACATATTATAAGAAGATATTAGTTTTTACTAAAATGCAATTGCTTAATTAATATTTCAACCAAAACCTTTTATTCTGCGGAAACTTCTGATTAGAAGTCTATTAATCTACATACAACTTAATTAACACCTTATTCCTTATGAGATTCAACCCCAACCTTTTTTGGGTTATATATTTAACAACAATTGCTTACACTCTTTTTGGGGAGTTATAATTTGGGGTGTATTAGTAGCATTGGCATAGATTGCAAACTCTGACCATCTATGTACCCAGGTAAAGCCCTATGGGCTGATCTAATGCTTACCACTGTGTAATTTCAGAGGATCAACTTTACTTCCTCGAGTTTAGTGTGATGGGGTTTTGTAGAAAAGACTCAAATGACATTTTTGGTGGTTGAAGCAGATGGTAGGTTTGGAAAGGCAAAGGAAGGTTATATTTAGATATTGAAGTTAGTCGCATAATTCATGACTTATATTGCTTTGTCTTGTTTGAGTCTTCACTTAGTTATGCTGGTATTGGTATGGTATCAGTGTGTTGTGGTTTGAATTCACGTGCATTGAGCTTTCTTAATTCATTTTGAAGTCAGGTGATTGTTAAAGTTGAGTTTTGGTCATTTGGGAAGTGAAAAGGGGAAGTTGGTTGAAAAAGGGATACCTATGGATAAATCCCATGGAAATGTTGTTTCTCCATAGGGGTTATCTATGTGTCTTACTTGGAGTATGTGGGTCAATTACCTCATCCCTTCAAGTTTTTGTGATCTTTCTATTCATTAACTTTGGCAGATGAAAGTCTTACTAGTAGTGGATATTGTAATGACCTTTTGGTTATTTCCTTAATTTACACATATTTTTTGGTGTTTTGAGCCTTCCCACAGCCACTACTAGACATTCTTGAATTGCCAAAACTATCAGTTTAATCATCAGACAATTCGATTTGGTTTTAGGCTTATTTTCTCATTTTGGAGCTTTCACCGCCAAAACTCCTAGTAGACTATGTCGGGTGGGAACTCCAATATTTCTATTAGCTTTGGAACATTTATTTTAGGCTGGGGGATTATTGGTTTAGGTCTTGAGATATTTAGTCTTATTTTAGCCTCTTGGGAGAATTACATGAAAAATATAAAGGTGTGAGCCCCATATTTAGTTGAAATAATCTCGAATGGAAGTTTTGATGGTTTCATTGATTCTGGAATGTCGAATTTCATATTGTAGCATAGTTTGTTTAGGCACATGGGGTTTTGAAAGAATCCCAAGCACTCGATGTAAAGACCCTGCAAATGGTTTTATAAATTTTTTTAATTTCAACCCACCTCATAGTGGTTAGACGTGATTTATAGCTTATTGGAATGGGCAGTGTCTATTCTTGAGTTTTTTAGAGGCAACTTAAATCCTTAATTGGGTTCTTGTTTTTTAATAAATTTAATCTCGATCATGGTCACCCATTGATCAGAATGATCTCGGGTTGATCGTAGTATTTTCAATAGATCCAGAATGCACTTTTGGCCAATGGAAATATTTAGCTTGTTATCTCGGGACTTCGTATAATATTTGGAGATCTATTGGATATTTTAGATATTATTTCAGTTGGTAGTTAATTGTCCAAATTGATATTTTATTAATTCTTAAGACCTATGTATAAGAATAGACTTCAGTAAGAAGAGTTAAACATGTTAAAGAATATTATCAAGAGCCCTAACTGGAGTGTCTGAAGGTGGAAGTTACCGAATTTGTATGAGGGCATTGAAAGAATTGTTTATATTTTCAAATCTAGGTGAGATGCCTTGTAATATTTTATATAGTTGTTTATTATAGCGGCAGGTGGGGTTGATAGCATGTGGAGTGGAATAGTAGTAATGTTTGTGGTGTCATTTAATTTAATTGTTAGTATATATTATATATATAGAATTGGGTTATAGGAAAAAATTGCTCCTTAATAAGGAAAAAAAATTAAAATAAATTAGATAGCATTGGTAGTAAGAGAATTGGTTCTTAATAATAACAAAAAAAACTCCATGGATGAGGAATTTGTGGTCATGACGCTAATTTGTTCAATTTGGCAGCGACTGTTTTGGTGGTTTGCTTTTATTTTAAGGTGAATCCTGATTAAATTCTTATAGTGATGGGGTATAGGTGGAGGCTAATGTTTTATTTATCTAAATGTATTCGATAATTTTACATGTTATTGTCTTCTTCTTTAACTTTGACTTTGAAATTGTTCATTTGATAATAGATCAATTTAGATTTTGATTTTGGAGGGTGGGATGACTTTGATCCGAATTTTATTTGATAATCGATCATTTTAGATTTTGATTTTGGAAGGTGGGATGACTTTGATTCGAATTTTGTATCAAAATAATTATAATAGTAGGATATTCATTAGATTCTTACTCTTATGGAGATTATATATTAAAACAGATTTTGACCACTCAGAAGCTTTACTTAAGGGCAAGTTTGTTGATTGACGCTTGGCGTCAGTTTGAGGAAAGTTAAGACTTTCTTAGACTCTTTTTCGAAGTGCTTATGTTTTAGTTATTTGTAATGGGAGTAATAGGGAACGGGGGTCCCTTATAGGTAAAGTGGCGAATATCTATGCAGGTTCTAGTGTTATTTAAGTGGTTAAAATAAGTTAATTATACATTTTGAATTGTTTTCCTAGTTTACTAGCACGATGGTCTTATTTTCTATTATATATGATTTTGGGATCACAGTTTCATGCCTGCATATCATGCAATATATTACGTATGGGATTGGAGTGAACACCTGCACAATATTATCTATTTATTAATTGGGGTTAGAGTGCACGCCTGTACAATATTATCTATTTATAAATTAGAGTCAGAGTGCACGCCTGCATAATATATTTATTAGGATTGGAGTGCATACCTGCACAGTACATAGACTTGTGAGTCCCTCATGGGTCCTGACCTTGAAGCCATTGCTCGGTAGGTGTGTATATAGCATATGTATTGCACTCATAATATTTATTCATTTATTCATGGTTAGATTACGTGTGATGTATTTGTTCACTTTGACTGTTTATTTAGTACTTGAATATTTGTTACTTGATTTCACTATATTGAGGATTTATTGGGTTGTATTATGATAGCCTTATAACTGCTAGACTTTATTACTCAGTTAGATTATGGTGGCTTTCCTGGGTGCACGTTGTATGATTGTTTTTAGATGGTTGATTGGTGTTACTTATCACCACTTTGAATTAGGGCCAAGCGACAATTCTTGTTTAGTACACGTGGCTCTACACTCACCGTTCCACCTTATGTATAGGTACCGATCCGAAAACCTCTAGACATTAACTTCTCTGGTATCTTTTGCGTTAGTACCATTGGAGATTCGAGGACCTGCTGTTGTTTTCAGAGACTACTAAAATCTCCTCTAGCCTTATCTTTATGCATTTCTTGCATTTTAAGATACTCAAACTTTTCTTTAACTTGTATATTAGAAGCTTGTATTAGTGACTACCAGAGCTGGAATTATCCATGTTATGACTATACTAGTTTATTAATATACTTTTGAGATTATTCGGGGTTTATTATGTTTATATTTCCTTCCCCTTTTATAAGTTTGGGATGTTGTGTTTGGATTTAGGTTCCTAGCTTGCCTATCATGGAGGGTGGATAGGTTTTATCATGGTCCCAAATATGGGAGATGACAGATGGTATCAGCTCCCCAGGTTCATTGGTCTAAAAAATACAAGCGAGTCTAGTATACTCTCGCAGAAAGGTGTAGAGATGTCTGTTACTTATCTTCGAGAGGCTATAGGACTTTAGGAAATATTTATTTTTTTCTCTCTCTTTTATCGTACAATATTGATCTTTTAACTTGAAATACCAAAATTCTTAACTTATTATCTCATAGATGGTAAGGACTCGTACATCTCAGAATGGTGGTCAGGAGCCCCCACCAATCTCTGAGTCGATCGTTTGGGATGGGACATATGGACTAGGTAGGGAATATGGTAGGGGAAGAGGTCATGGTAGATAGAGAGCTTGAAGGGATGCTCAAATTCATGATAGGGCAGGGTCTTTCAAGGTTTAGTTCAAGGCATGTGATAATGATGTTCAGATTCCAGCAGATGATGTAGGACTAGGTCAGGCTCCACCAGGGTTTGTTTCTATATCAATTCTTCAATATACCTTCATTAAAGTTTTGGTTGTTTTGGAGACTATATCTCAGGGAGGTGGATAATTTAGTACTCCACAGTGTTCACAGGTTAGGATAGGGGCACAAACCCCAAATTAACATCCCATTCCAATTTATCAAGGTTTATTGGTTCAGCAAGCACCGAGGTATGATAGTATGCCCTTACCAGGGGTCGGAGCTACTAGTGGGGATAGGGCAGCTATGTCTAATCTGAAGCACTGGAGGTTTGAAATGTTTAGAAAGAAAGATCTACCATAATTTCAGGGTGATCAGCGTAAGAATGCCTATAAGTTTCTAGTCAATTGCCATGAGAGACTCCAGAGTGTGGGATTGGTTGACTCCCACGGAGTTGATTACACTACCTTACAGATGCGTGGTCCTACCAAGCAGTGATGGCGCTCCTATATTGATTCCAGGCCTGTAGGTTCTCCACCGATAACTAGGGCAATGTTTTTATAGGCTATCCTTTATAGATTCATCCCTCATAGATTGAGGGAGGAATGTAGGTACTAATTTAAGAATTGAACACCAGAAGGAATTTCTATGGCTGAGTATGAGATTTGATTTTATGCTTTGTCCTGTTATGTTATGGTGATCTTGCCAGACGAGGCCGAGATGATCAGGCAGTTTATAAGAGAGTTGACGCTTAGGATCAGAGAGTTTGTATTTGTTGTATCCCAATCTGGGACTTACCTTCAGAGGGTAATTGAATCAACAAAGGAGTTTGAGTTAACGTATCATGGGGAGTATGGGGATCTGAGGGACAACAGGTCCCTTACTTTAGGTTAATTTAGTAGTACCTCGCCTGGAGGTCGGGGTTCGTTTAGGACAGATTTTTTGTCCTCAGCATGGTAGTCCAGTTCAGGCAATGATGCAGACATCAGAGGTTGGACATTTAGGTCAGGGTTTTTATGGCTCATGAAAGGTATCAGAAGGTTCATCTCAATAGTTTTTAGGTCGTGGTAGCCATACTGGATATTCAGGTCATTCTTAATAGTTAATGGCTCCTAGGTATTGTTATGAGTGTGGTAGTCCAGATCATCTTCAAAGGTATTTCCTAGTATATAGACAGAGGGGCCTATAGCAAAGTCATCAGGATCTTAGTAGAGCAAACTAAGGGATGGGACAGGCCTCAAAGAGGTAAAGGTACACTACCAACTGGCAAATGAGGTGATAGAAGAGTGACTCGGGTGATAGATGATAGAATCATTGTTATGCCTTTCAAGGAATGCTTGAGGTAGAGTTTTTTTATGCAGTTATTATAGGTATTGTCTCAGTTTGTCATTGACCTACTTTGATGTTATTTGATCCTGGTTCTACTCTCTCTTATCTTTCTGTATATTTTACTTCCTTGATATGATGTGTGAGTCTATAGATGTGCCTATTCGTGTTTATACCCCAAAAGTTAATTCTTTAATGGTGGATTGGGTGTACCAATCTTGTATTATTTTTTTATTTAGGGTGTGATACTAGGGTAGTTTTAATTATCCTCGATATGATTGATTTTGATAGAATTTTAGGCATGGATTGGCTTTCTCGCTATCATTCTATCTTGGATTGTCATGCCAAGATAGTTACTTTGGCTATGCTTGATTGTTTGAAGTTAGAGTGAAGCGGTGTTTTGAGTCCGTATCCTTAGAAAGTAATTACATTCATTTAGGCCCAATGGTTAGTTGAGAAGGGGTGTCTATTAAATCCAGTTTATGTTCATGATATTAGTACCGAGACACCTTCTTTGGGTCAAAATGAAGGTGGTTAGAGAGTTCATAGATGTATTTTCTACTAATCTTCCGGGTGTTCCTCCTGATAGAGACATTGATTTTGGTAATGATTTGAGCCGGTTACTAAGCCCATTTATATTCCTCCATATAGTATAACATTAGCTGAGTTGAAAGAATTAAAAGACCAGTTTCAGGATTCGTTAAGTAAGGGATTTATTCGACCAAGTTTATCACATTTGCTCTGGTGTTGTTTATGAAGAAGAAAGATGAGACCATGAGGATGTGCATTGATTATCGGTAGTTGAACAAGGTGACAATCATGAATAAGTATCGTTTATCTCGTATTAATGACTTGTTTGATCAACTTTAGGTTGTTTCAGTGTTTTTGAAGATTAACTTGAGATTGGGTATCATCAATTGAAGATTTAAGCTTCGAATGTTCCTAATATAGTTTTTTGAACTAGAGATGGCCACTATGAGTTGGGTTGACTAATTCCCCAACAATGTTCACGAAATTGATGAACAGGGTGTTTCGTCCATATCTTGATTCTTTTATGATTGTGCTTATCGGTGACATTTTTGTGGACTTTAAGAGCCAGGCAGATCATGCAAAACATCTAAGATCCAGAGGTTAAGGGACGAAAAATTATGTACCAAATTTTCAAAGTGTGAATTTTGGCTTATTTTTGTGGCATTCTTGGGACATGTGATGTCCAAGGATGGCATTATGGCCGAACCGACCAAGGTTGAGTCAATCTAAAATTGGTCATGACCTACTTCACCTTTAGATTTCAGAGTTTTATTGTGTTTGCTAGCTACTATAGGCAGTTTGTACAGGGTTTCTTTTCCATTGCTACTTCTATGACTCAATTGACTTAGAAGAATATGATTTTTCAGTGGTCGAATAAGTCCGAGGAGAGCTTTCAAAAGCTCAAGACTCTGTGAATTCAACTCTTATCTTGACCCTACCTAGGGAGGGTGAGGGTTTTACTGTGTTTTGTTATAATTCCAGTATTGGTTTGGGTAGTGTGTCAATGCAGAGGAATACGGTAATAGTATATGCATCGAGGCAGTTGAAGCCACATGAGAGGAATTACTCTACCCATGATTTAGAGTTACTAGCGGTTTTGTTCTTTTTAAAGTTGTAGCAACACTATTTGTATGGAGTTCATTGTGAGGTGTACACTGATCATCACATCCTTTAGTATATATTCAAGCAAATAGAGTTGAATTTGGGACAACATAGGTGGATGAAGTTTTTGAAAGATTATGATATAGATATCATGTATCATCCGAGCAAGGATAATATAGTGGTCGATGCCTTCAGTAGGAAGGCAGTTAGTATGGGTAGTCTTGCTCTGTTAAGTGTAGAGGAGCGACCATTAGCTAGGGGGTTCAACAGTTGACTAACAATTTTGTGTGTCTTGATATTTCTGAGTTAGGTAGAGTTCTGGCATGCATGGAGGCGAGGTCCTTGTTGATAGAGTAGATTCAAGATCATCAGTTTGAGGATGAAAAGTTGTGTATTATTAGGGATAAAGTGATGCAAGGTAAGACTAAGGAGGAAATTTTGGACCAGGAGTGTGTTTTGAGGATTAAGGATCGAATTTGTTTTCCTAGAGTGGGCGATTTGACTAGATTTTTTATGAAGGAGGCCCATTGTTCGTGATATTCCATCCATCCAGGTGCAACAAAAATGTAACATGATCTAAAAGAACATTACAGGTGGTGCAGGATGAAGAGGGATGTTGCAGAGTTTATGGCTAAGTGCTTGAATTGCCAGCAAGTGAATTATGAGCACCAAATACTAGGTGATTTGCTTTAGAGGATGTCCATTCCTGAGTGGAAATGGGAGCGTATCTGACACGACCATAACCAGGGCTTTGTCATAATGGGTATCCCAAGTCCAACCAGGACCGAGGATCCACACCCGTTACCCAACCTAACCTCTAAATACGCATACCCTGAGTCAGATGAATTCCAAACGTATAACAAGCTAGTATTTATTATAATTCTAGACTCTGGGATAGGTCTATAACTGTGACTAACCCAAGCAAGTCCAACCATCCAATACCAACCAACAACCATAACCAAACTGATATAATAACCAAGTTCCTGTCCATAACATAACATAAAAGGATGGAACAATCATAAATTCATTCCAACGGTATCAACCTTAATACCAATGCCAATACTAAGGCTGACACCAATACCGACACTGTCCATTCCAACCCATAGTAGTTCCACAAAGCCTCTAGCGGAAAGAAAAATAATATCCAGTTGGAATAAACCACCAACCATAGCCAAAATCAATGTCGATGAAATAGCTAAAGTATGTAAAGATATCCATGATATGAAATGGAGCCTTCCAAAGTATGGAATCTCACTACTTCAATCCAATAGCTGATCCCGAATCCAATCACTAAGGATACTGCTGCTCGAAGATGGGTTACTGGGTGAATGCTAGCAAGTACTCAGGATAAGGATAAAATAATGTGAACCTTTAAAACCAAGTAAACCAACCATATGCATTCATAACCATACATACATATATATAACCATGCTGGGAAGAGGGAACCGGGTTTAGCATGCATTTAAAACAATTAATCTAGGTATGTAGCTTAACCTTCCTAGAACCACCCATGAGCTATATAGGTCCAGTGTAACCCCCTGAATGGGCCCCAATGCATGTAGCCGCATGAACTGAAAATACCATAGGAGTAGGGGATTCCCAAGTACCCTTCGCTTTCTATAATACGTGTGTACAGTGTACTTAGAGGATTTCTATGTACCTTGTAGTAGAATATATGACCACTATGACCAACCCATATATCGGCAAACATGAGTTTCCAGTGTCCGTCCATTGAACACGTACCTTCACGGCTAGCTACCAGCATAATCAATCACATATGCACGAAGCATATCTTCCAATGTTTGAATAGTCCTTTCTACTTGCCCATCCATCTGCGGGTGAAAAGCAGTGCTCAGACTAACCTTAGTACCCGACCCTTTATGAAATGACCGCCAAAAGTGAGATGAAAACTACGTACCGCGATCAGAGATAATTAAAATGGGTATCCTATGCAGGTCAACAATCTCATAAAGATACACCCTCGCATAATCCTAATCTAAGAAGTTAGTCCTCACTGGAAAAAAGTGACCGACTTTATCATCCTATCCACGATAACCCAAATCAAATCAAATTGGTTCTGAGTCTGAGGAAGAACGGTAACGAAATTCATGTTGATCACCTCCTATTTCTATTCTGGCGATTCAATCTTCTGATACAAGCCTCTAGGCCTCATGTCTCATTTTTCACTTGTTGACATACTAAATACTTGGCCACAAAATTAGCCATATCCTTCTTCATACCATTTTACCAATACATCTCCTTGAAATCATGATACATTTTTGTCAAAATAGGATGAACAATATAGCACGATTCATGTACCTCAGCCAATACCCTTTCTCACAACCCATCGATGTCAAGAACACATAACCTCCCTTGGTACCATAAAGTACCATCACCACTAATCTCAATTACCACTATCTCAAATACCATTACCTTTTGTCCCTTACCTCACCCTTGATTTTCATCAAGATAGGATCTAGCATTTGTTTCTCCTTGATCTCTGCACCAAGAGATGACTGAATCACTTATTGTATCAACACACCACCATTCTCAAAATCCAAAAAGCAAACTCCAAGATTATCCAAGTGGTGAATATCCTTCACCAAATCCCGCCAAGAGAACTTTACCTTCTTCTGAGTCAACTTGGTTAATGGGGCAACTATCATCGAGAAACTTAAAGACAACCCTACGGGTCTGACAATCTAAGGACGAATGTAACCAATCCATACGTGGAATAAAATCAAAATCCACTATATCTAATTTATACAAATCCACCAAAGTCTTCTTACTACCAACAGATATCACACACACCCTATAGACTCTTTTAGCAACCATAGAGTCACCTACTGGGTAGAAACAGAAAAAGGATCTGAAATAACCTTAGGATCAAAACAAAAATACATAACCACAAATAAGGTCACATAAGAGAGAGTTGACCCTGGATCAAGTAAACAATAAACATCCTGAGAAAAGAGTTGTAACATACTAGTCACGACATCAGATAATGCCTCAGGCTACTGTCGGGTAGCAAGAGCATACAATCGATTTCGGCCTGTGCCGGTGCCAAAGTAAAAACAAATGTAGAAGTAACACTCTTTGGTGCAGGAGTAGATGAAGAGGCAACCAGAACCTTATTTGATCCAAAAGAAATCTTACCAATCGGATTATTTCTAAGCATGTGGCCTGGCTGACCATATTTGAAGCACTTGTCCCTCTTCTCATCACAGAAGTTTCGATGCAACTGATCACAAAACCTACAAGGAGGACATAATGAAGCCGACTGTGCCCCCACTTGCCTGAGATTGGGAACTCTGTGCCCTAAAGTTTTGGCCACCTTATTGACGCCTTTCACCCGACGGCTTTGAGTAAGGAGCACTAGCTGTGGAGAAGGAACCATAACTCTCCCATTTTTTTAGCCACTTACCACTATCTCGACCACTTTGTTGTTGACCACTACCTTGGTCAGAGAACCTGAACCTCTTACTCTATCTTTCACCTATCTCAGCCTGCTTTCTCTTCTCCTACTCCACCTGTTCATATGAACCACCAACCTAGAGATATCTATGTCCTTGATCAACAATGCAGTCTTGCTTTCAAGGATAAAATCCTGATATATTCTTGAAGAAAATTTTCATATTCTGGCCCTCATATCACACACCAATTCTGGAGCATACCAAGATAACTGGTGGAATTTCAAGGCATACCCCTTGACTGATATCTTCCTCTGGTTTAGATTAACAAACTCCACTACTTTTGCTTCCTTCAACTCCTGAGGAAAGAAGCTGTCCAAAAATACATTGGAGAAAGTCACCCACAAGGATGATTTCTCAACACCAGCCCATGCCCTATCCCATTTTTCGTACCATTAGTACGCCATATCTATGAGCTGATAAGGGTGAAACTCCACCCATTCCACATTTGTGGCATGCATAATCCTAAAAATCTTTTCTATCTCATCCAGAAAACCCTGAGGATCCTCCTCCACCTTAACGCCAGTAAAGGTTAGAGGACTCATCTTTATCCTTAGAGGATGGAATAGTAGATATACCACGCTCAGACTGAGAAGCCACCAATTGAGCAATCATATGGACCAACTAACGAAACTCTACATTCATCACGTCAGCCTGAGGAGGACTAGAAGAAACTGGTGAAACTCTAGAATAATCAGGGACTGGACCCCTAGATCTAGTATGGATCCCCAAAGGAGTTTTCGTGAACTTCAAATCATCGAGTCATGATTTGAAAAGATAACAAATAAAATTAGAGAAGATTCCAGAGATCAAACCCCAAGCTTGAAAATAGAACAAAAAGAAGAGAAATATTACCTAAATGCCTTGTGGCCTCTCTCTTATGAGTATGGCATGCTACACACCCTTAAAAGAGACTCTAATCGATACAGCTTTGTGGACTCTCAATTGACTACGAACCAAAATCTCGCATACCAACTTGACACGACCCGAACCAGGGCCTTGTTGTAATGGGCATCCTAAGTCCAACTAGGATCGGGGACCACCCCCATTACCCAACCCAACCTCCAAATATGTATACCCTGAGTTGGATGAATTCCAAATATATAACAAGATAGAGTTTATTATAATTCTAGACTTTGGGTTAGGTCTATAACTATGACCAATATAAGCAAGTCTAACTATCCAATACCAACTAACAACCATAACCAAATCAATATAAGTTCATATTCATAACATAATATAAAAGGATGGAACAATCATAAATTCAGTCCAACGATATTAACCTCAATACCAATGCCAATACTAAGGCTAACACCAATACCGACACTGTCCATTCCAACCCATATTAGTTTCATAAAGCCTCTAACCAAAAGGAAAATAGTATTCAGTTGGGAAAAAAACCCCAACCATAGCCAAAAGTAATGTCTATGAATTAACCAAACTATGTAAAGACATTCATGATATGAAATGGAACCTTTCGAAGTATGGAATCTCACTACTTCAATTCAATAGTTGATCCCAAATCCAATCACTAAGCAGGAGGAGTAAAATGGCTGATTCCTACATTGTATGGGGATACAGTTTCTTGAAGATGGGTTACTGGGTAAATACTACCAAGTACTCAGGATAAGGATAAAATAATGCGAACCTTTAAAACCAAGTAAACCAACCATATGCATTCACAACCATACATACATATATATAACCATGCTGGGAAGAAGGGACCAGATTTAGCATGGATTTAAAACAATTAACGTAGGTATGTGTAGCTTAACTGTCCTAGAACCACCCACGATCTATATGGGTTCATTGTAACCCCAAAAAGGGTCCACGATACATGTAGCCACATAAATTAGAGATATAATTGGAGTAGGGGATTCCCAAGTACCCTTCACTTTCCATGATACATATATACAAATTGTAACTTAAGGGATTCCCATGTACCCCATATGGTCATAATGACCAAATTCTCATGTCGGCAAACATGAGTTTCCAGTGTCCGTCCATTGGAATCACACATTCACAGTTAGATATCATACCTTGCCATTATTGCCCAATTAAACCATTACGACATAACCATGAGCACCATTCCATTTGTTATTAACCAAGGATATAAGTAGTGGTATCGTCATACCGACTATAGTTTGCAAGCAATGTCCTTAGCCATCCTTTTTAAGAAGGGATTCCCATGTACCCATAGATTACATTATTGACTTGGGGGAATCCCATGTATCCCACAAGTGATCATTACCATGTTTGCTTGAGGGATTGCCTTGTAGCCCACAAGGATTTCAATTAAACCAACCATGATCACCAATAACTTGCTATTTAACCATTTCAAACCATTTAAACCCTTTATACCATTTAATACTATTTAGGGTTCCATTACCAAGTTATACCATGCAATAGTTCCATTAAAAGTCCAAGAATATTGTAAAAGCATTAGCATAGGCATTTTATCAAACACATTGCGGGCATAGTGTTTCCAAAATCAAAACCAAGTATCAATTAACCATTCCCATGCATCTAAATGTCCAAACCACCATTAAAACATGTAACTCCATAATTAAAATATTAGAAAACCATAACCAAGCATTTATAACCAAAACCCCCAATATATGTTTGCAAACCTAAAACCATACTACATTAATCCCATGAAAACAATTTATAAAATATTTCTTTAGTTTGAACTAACAATGAAGGAGAAGTATCTTACCTTAGATTAAGAAAAAAATAAGAAGAAATCACTCTTATAAGCCTCAATTGAATACTTTGAAGAAAACCCTAGCCTTTGTTTAACCCAAGCGCCTTGAGAATTTTGTAGAGAGTTTAGCGTGTTTGATTGATTACAAATAAGTTAATGAAGCCCCAAAAAGGTGCTTTAAGTCATAAGGTCCCAAGGAGTTATAAGGGGAAATATCCAGATTACCCCCAAATTAAACTGTATTAATTACCCATAAAAGGGTACGACCACCCTGCATCCATACCCTAGGGTACGAGTGGTACCCATCACTCGTACCCCAAGCAAAATCTCAACCCTCACACTGACCAACCTATAAATCCAAAGCCCCACTCGTGCCCAATCATACGATTGGTACTCATAAACCGTACCTTAGATAGAATCAAGAGGGGTTGACACTGTCCAACATATGAGTTGGATAATACCATTCATACCCTATATCACCAACCATGGTAAGCCACTCGTACTCAGATCCAAGTTAAGTTACTAAGTTTCAGATTAAGTAAAAAAACCCAACCATCCAACCCGTCACCCACCATATGACTCGTACCCACCCAAGTCGTACCCACACCAGAAACCAATGCAACCCACCAACCAACACTGGTTAACATACGACCAAGACTATACCAACCATACCCCATCATAAGACTAGTACCATCTAGTCGTATGATGTCCAGAAACCAGAAATTCAAAAAAATTTCTAAGGTTCCAAAATCCTGGGTATTTCAGCCTCCCCCAGTAGGATCATCATCCCTGAATGACGTATAAGGTTGTAAAAAAATGAATTACACCCCAACAAAGCCATTCCAACCTTTAACTAAGTTAGAAAGTAAATATGCAAGGAAATTAACCTTACTTTAACCAAGTTAGAAAACAAAAAAGTGATCAAGAACACATACCTTTCGCATGAATATTTAGAGTCAAAAACAAATCTGGATACTTGGACTTCATGTCCTCTTCCGCTTCCCAAGTAGCTTCTTCCATTTTGTGGTTCTGTTATAGAACCTTAACCGAAGATACATCCTTGGTTCGCGATAGATGAACTTATCGATCCTAGATCTCCACCAGAATCTCTTTATAAGATAAAGAATCTGAGATACCCAAACCTTTCAAAGGAACAACTGATGACAGATCACCTATATACTTTCTCAACATAGAGACGTGGAATACCGGATGAATGGACCTCAAACTAGAAGGCAACTCCAATTCATATTCCACATTACCAAGCCTCCTCAAAACCACATAAGGACCAATATACCGGGGACTAAGCTTCCCCTTTTTCCCAAATTGCATTACTCCTTTCATGGGAGATACCTTTAGAAACACCCTATCTCCAATCTCAAACTCTAAGTCCCTATGCCTTACATCCGCATAGGACTTTTGGTGACTTTGGGCAGCCATAAGCCTATCTTGAATAACCTTTACTTTCTCCATAGTCTGATAGACCAAATTTGAGCCAAGGATATCCGTTTTACCAAGCTCAAACCATCCAATAGGAGATCTATACCGCCTAAATACAATGCCTCAAAAGAGGCCATCCCAATGCTAGAATGATAGATATTATTGTACGAAAAATTTACAAAAGGTAGATGCTTAACCCAACTACCACCATAATAAATCACATATACAAGAAGCAAATCTTCAAATGTTTAAATAGTCCTTTATGCTTTCCCATTCATCTATGGGTGAAAAGTAGTGCTCAAACTAACCTTAGTACTCGACCCCTTCTAAAACAATCGCCAAAAGTGAGATGAAACTATGTAGTGCAATCAGAGATAATCAAAATAGGTATTCCATACAGCTTCACAATCTCATGAAGATACACCCTCGCATAATCCTCAGCCAAAAAGTTAGTTCTCACTGGCAAGAAGTGAGCCAACTTTGTCATCCTATCCATGATGACCCAAATTGAATTAAATTGGTTTTGAAATTGAGGAAGGCCGATAATGAAATCCATGTTGATCACCTCCTATTTCTAATCCAGTAATTTAATCTCCTGGTACAAGCCTTTAGGGCTCATGTGCTCACTTTTCACTTGTTGACATACTAAACACTTGGCCACAAAATTAGCCATATCCTTCTTCATACCATTTCACCAATACATCTCCTTGAGATTATGATACATTTTCGTCAAAACAGGATGAACA
Organism: Capsicum annuum; assembly: GCF_002878395.1. Lineage (NCBI taxonomy): Eukaryota > Viridiplantae > Streptophyta > Magnoliopsida > Solanales > Solanaceae > Capsicum > Capsicum annuum. Next base: position 196,324,523 of record NC_061122.1, on the reverse strand, counting down.
ATATAACGCGATTCATGTGCCTCAACCAATACCCTTTCTCACAACCCATCGATGTCAGGAACACATAATCTCCCTTGGTACCGCAAAGTACTATCACCACTGATCTCAAATACCATTACCATTTGCCCACCTACAATACCCTTGATTTTTATCAAGATAGGATCTAGCATTTTCTTCTCCTCAATATCTGCACTAAGAGACGACCGAATGACTTTTTGTACCAATACACCACCATTCTCGAAATCCAAAAGGCAAACTCCAAGATAAGCTAAGCGGTGAATATCTTTCACCAACTCCCACCTCTCCTTATCCACATGAGCCAAACTCCCCATGGATAACCTTCTAAGATCATAAAAAACAACATTAGCCTTACCTGGATGGTAGTGAAGACTCTACAACAACATTAGATTTACCTGGATAGTAGTGAAGACTCATGTCATAGTCCTTGAGAAGTTCAAGCCATCTTCTCTGTCTGAGATTAAGCTCCTTTTGAGTAAACATATACTATAGACTCATATGATCCAAGAATATATCCAGGTGTACTCTATACAAATAGTGCCGCTAAATTTTCAATGCAAACACCACAGCTAACAATCTAGATGATAAGTTGGATAATTCCTATCATGCACTTTCAACTACCTAGAAGCATAGGAAATCACCTTACCATGTTGCATCAACACACAACTAAGTCCCACCCGGGACACATCACAGTAAACCATAAACCTCTTATTGCCTTCAGGCAAAGTCAAAATTGGAGCCAAAGTTAACTTATCCTTCAGATTCTCAAAACTACCCTCACAAGCATCCGACCAAGAGAACTTTACCTTCTTCTGAGTCAACTTAGTCAATGGGGCAGCTATTGTCGAGACACTTTCCACAAACCTTCTATATTACCAGCTAAACTTAAAAATCTCTGAATGTTAGTTGGAGTCGTGGGTCTAGGCTATCTCTTAACCACCGCCACCTTTTATGGATACATCATGATCCCCTCACTAGAAATAATATGACCTACAAAGTTATAGTGTTAAACCAGAACTCATATTTAGAGAATTTGGCGTACAACTGCTACTCTTTCAAGGTCTGCAACACCACACAAAGGTGATTGGCATGATCCACCTCACTCTTTGAATATACCAGGATGTCATCAATGAACACAATGACAAAAAGTTTCAAAAACTAATGGAATACCCTGTTCATCAAATCCATGAATGTCGTCGGGGCATTACTCAAATGAAATGACATAACCAAGAACTCAAAGTAACCATATCGAGTATGGAAAGTTGTATTAGGGATATCTACCTCCCTAATCATAAGCTGATGATACCCAGACCAAAGATATATCTTAGAAAAGAATTTGGCACCTTGCAACTGATCAAACAAGTCATTTATCCTTGGAAGAGGATACTTTTCTTAACTATCACCTTATTTAACTGTCGATAATCAATACACATTCATTGGGAACCATTCTTCTTATGCATGAATAACATCTGTCTACCCCATAGGGACATACTAAGATAAATGAAACCTTTATCCAAAAAATCCTTAATTGCTCCTTAAGTTCCCTCATCTCCGCTGGAGCCACTCTATAAGCAGGAATAGATATTGGACGAGTGTCCAAAACTAAATGAATCCCAAACTAAATCTCCCTATCAAGAGAAACACCGGCAAGGTCATCTTGAAATACCATAGGATACTTATTCATCACCGGAACCAAATTAAAAGAAGGACCTTGCGAGTTAGAATCTTTAACCCAGACCAAATTATAGAGATACCCTTTAGAGATTCACCTCCAGTCCCTAAGATATGATATAAACTTCCCCAAGGAAGCTAAGGAAACACCCTACCACTCAATAACTGGTTCACCAGGGAACTTAAAGACAGCCTTACGAATTCGATAAACTAAGGACGCATAGCATGAATGTAACTAATCCATACATAAAATAATATCAAAATCCACCATTAAGTCATACAAATCTACCAAAGACTCCTTACTACCAACAAATACCACACCCCTCCTATAGACTCTTTTAGCAACCACAAAGTCACTTACTAGGGTAGAAATAGAAAAAGGATCTAAAATAACCTCGGGATCAAAATCAAAATACACAGCCACAAATAGGGTCATATAAGAGAGTGTGCACCCTAGATTTACAAAATACCAGTCATGACATCTGGCGATGCCTCAAACTTTTATTGGGTAGCAAGAGAATACAATCGATTTTGGCTTGCGTTGGTGCAAGAAGCAAAAATAGATGCAGAAGCATCACCCTTTGGTGCAGGAGCAGATGAAGAGGTAACCAAAACCATATTCTCTCCTGAAGCAACCTTACCAATCAGAAAATTTCTAAGCATATGTCTTGGCTGACTATATTTGAAGCACCTGTCCCTCCTCTCAACATAAAAGCCCCAATAAAACCGACCACAAAACCTATAAAGAGGACATGATAAAGCTGACTTTGCCCCACTTACCTGATATTGGGCACCTTGTGCCCTAAAGTTGTCGCCACCTTAATGGCACTTGTCACCCAACGACTTCGAGTAAGGAGCACTAGCTATGGAGAAGAAACCTGAACTCCCCCACTTCTTATTTGGCCACTTACCACTATCCTGACACTTTATTATTGACCAGCACCTTGGTCAAAGAACCTAAACCTCTTACCTTACCTTTTACCTATCTCAGCCTGCTTTTTCTTCTCTTCCCCAACCTATTGTATATGAACCACTAACCTAGAGATATATATGTCCTTGATCAGCAATATAGTTTTGCTTCCAAGGATCAAATCCCGAGATATTCATAAAGCATACTTTCTTATCCTGGCCCTTATATCAAACACCAATTTTGGAGCATACCTAGACAATTGGTGAAATTTCAAGAAATATTTCTTGACCGACATCCTCCCCTATTTTAGATTAACAAACTTCTCATCTTTTGCTTCCCTCAACTCCTGAAGAAAGAGGTGGTCCAAAAATGCATTGCAGAAAGTCTCCTATAAGGATGATCCCTAAACATCACCCCTTTCCCTAGCTCTTTTCTCGTACCATTGGTATGCTACATCTTTGAGCTGATAAGCTACAAAATCCACCCCTTCCATATTCGTGGCATGCATAATCCTAAAAATCTTTTCTATCTCATCCAAAAAACCCTGAGGATCCTCCTCCACCTTAACACCAGTAAAGGTTGGAGGACTCATCTTCATGAATTGGCTAACTCTTATGGCCTCAGAGGATGGAATAACATATACACCATGCTTAGCCTGAGAAGCCACCAACTGAGCAATCATATGGATCGTCTGGTAAAACTCTACATCCATTATGTTGGCCTGAGGAGGACTAGAAAAAACTGGTGGAACTCTAGAGTAATCAGCGATTAGACCCCTAGACCGAGTATGGATCCCCTGAGTAAAGTATGCCCATCAATATCATCCCTAGTTGGGATAGAGGAATTTTTGTGAACTTTGGATAGAGGAATTTTTGTGAACTTTAAATCATCGAGGCATGATCTAAAAAGAGAAGAAATGAAATTAGAGAAGATTCCATGGCTCAAACCCCAAGCTTGAAAATAGAACACAAAGAAGAGAAATATTTCCAAAATGCCTTGTAGACTCTCTCTTATGAGTTTAGCATACTACAAACCCTTAAAAACGACTCTGCTCGACATGGATTTGTAAACTCCCATTTGAATATAAACCTAAAGCTCTAATACCAACTTGATATGATCGAAACAAGGCCTTGTTGTAATGGGCATCCCAAGTCCAACCAAGATCGGGGACCATCCTCGTTACCCAACCCAACCTCCAAATACGCAATACCTAAGTCGGATGAATTCCAAACGTATAATAAGATAACATTTATTACAATTCTAGATTCAGGTATAGGTCTATAACCATGACCAATCCAAGCAAGTCCAACCATCCAATACCAACCAACAATCCTAACCAAACCAATATAATAACCAAGTTCCCATCCATAATATAGCATAAAAGAATAGAACAATAATAAATTTAGACCAAAGGTATCATCCCCAATACCAATGTTAATACTAAGGATTACACCAATACCGATGCTGCCCATTCCAACCCATAGTAGTTCCATAAAGCCTCTAACCGAAAGAAAAATAATATTTGGTTGGGACATACCCCAACCATAGATAAAAACCAATGTCTTTGAAATAACCAAAGCATGTAAAGACATCCATGATATAAAATGGAGCCTTCTAAAGTAAAAAATCTCACCACTTTAATCCAATGGTTGATCCGGAATCTGATCACAAAGTAGGAGGATTAGAATGGTCAGTTCCTACATCGCATGGGGATATAGCCGCTTAAATATGGGTTAGCGGGTGAACGCTACCAAATAGTCAGGATAAGGATAAAATATTCCAATCTATATAACCAAGTAAATAAACCATATGCATTCACAACCATACATACATACATATATATATATAATCATGCTGGGAAGAGGGAACCGGGTTTAGTATGTATTTAAAACCATTAACCTGGGTATATATAGCTTAACCATCCTAGAACCACCCACCGATTATATGGGTCCAGCATAACCCCCTGAACAGGCCCCGATGCATGTAGTCGCACGAACTAGAGATACCGTAGGAGTAGGGGATTCCCAAGTACCCTTCGCTCTCCATGATACATATATACAATTGTAACTTAGGGTATTCCCATGTACCCCATATAGTCATCTTGACTAAATCCTTATGTCAGTAAATATGAGTTTCGAGTGTTCGTCCATTGGACTTACACCTTCACGGCTAGCTATCATACCACACCATTATCACCCAATTAAAACCATTAACACATAACTATGAGCACCATTTTATTTGTTATTAACCAAGGTTATAAGTAGTGGTATCATCAAACCGACTATAGCTTCCAAGCAATGTCGTTAGCCATCTTTTTTAAGAAGAAAGGATTCCCATGTACCCATAGATTATATTATTGACTTGGGGGAATCCCATGTACCCCATAAGTGATCATTACCATGTTTGCTTCGGGATTCCCTTTTACCCCACAAGGCTTTCAATTAAACTAACCATGACCACCAAGACCTTACCATTTAACTATTTTAAATTATTTATACCATTTAGGGTTCCATTACCAAGTTATACCATGCAATAGTTTCATTAAAAGTCCAACAATATAGTAAAAGCATTCTTATAGGCATTTTATCAAATGCATTGGAGGCATAGTATTTCCAAAACTAAAACCAAGTACCAATTAACCATTTCCATGTATCCAAATATCCAAACCACCATTAAAAACATAAATCCATAATTAAAACATTGGAAAACCATAGCCATGCATTTATAACCAAAACCCTCCACTATATGTTTGAAACACAAAACAATACAATATTCATGCCATAAAAATAATTCATAAAATATGCTTTTAGTTAGAACTAATAATAAAGGAGAAGATTAAGTGAAAGGGGGTTGACACTGTCCAATATACGAGTTGGATTATACCACTCATATGCTATCTCATGACCCATGATGAGCCACTCATACTCAGATCCAAGTTATGTTACTAAGTTTAAGATTAAGTGAAAGAAAACCCAACCATACAACGCATCACTCACCATACAACTCGTACCCACCCAAGACGTACCCATACTAGAAACCAATCCAACCCACTAATCAATATTAGTTAACACACAAACAAGACCATACCAATCATACCCTATTATAATACCAGTACCCCCTAGTCATATAATGTCCAAAGATGAGAAATCCACGAAATTTTCTATGGTTCCAAAACTCAGGGTATTTCAATGTCACTACAGATTTTTTAATTGGGTTGCCTCAAACTTTGGGGAGCTTTGATTATGTTTGGATGATACTGGATAGATTGACCAAATCATCCCATTTTTTGCCTATAAAGCTGAGCTATAATGCAAAGAAGTTAGCCATGATTTACATTCATGAGATAGTTCAATTACATGGTATGCCCATTTCCATTATTTCAAATAGAGGTACTCAGTTCACGTTGAACTTTAGGCATCCTTTACAGCGAGAGTTAGGTACTCAGTTGGATATAAGTAAAGCATTCCATCCATAAATAGATGGCCAGTCAGAGCGTACTATTCAAGTATTGGAGGACATGCTATAGGCTTGTGTAACGGATTTTGGGATCATTTGGATCAGTTTTTACCCTTTGTAGAATTTTTCTATAATAATAAATACCATTCAAGTATTCAAATGGCTCTATTTGAGGCTTTGTATGGTAGAAAGTATAGGTTCCCAGTTGGGTAGTTTGATTCTTTTGAGGTTAGACTTTGGGGCACCGATCTGTCGAGAGATTTAATGGACTGGGTGATATTAATCTAGGACCAAAGTTTGGTAGCTTAGAGTAGACAGAAGAATTATATTAACAAGAGGGTTCATGACCCGACCCGACCTAAGGTCTTGTCGTAATGGGCATTCTAAGTCCAACCAAGATCCGAGACCACCCCAAATACCTAACCCAACCAACCATGCATAAACCCTGAGTCAAATAAATTTTGAAGATACAACAAGATAGCATATTTTATACAACTTCTAAACTCTGGGATAGGTCTATGACCATGGCCAACCCAAATGAGTCCAACCGTCCAAACCTAATCAATAACCAAATTACCAAACCAAAACCATAAGCTAATAATCAAAATAATAACCAAGTTCATATCCATAATATAATATAAGAGGATGGAACAATCATAAATTTAGTCCAACGATATCAAATCTAACACCAATACTAAGGCTGGCACCAATTCTGATCTCGCGCATTCCAACTATAGTAGTCACACAAGCCTCAAACCAATAGAAAAATAGTATACGGTTGGGACATGCCCCCAACCATAGCCAAAAATAATATCCAAAAATAAACTGAGTATATAAAGATATCCATGATTTGAAATGGATCCATTCGGAATATGGAAGCTCACCACTTCAATCAAATAGCTGATCCTAAATCCAATCACTAAACAGAAAGAGTAGAATGGTTGATTCCTGCATTGCGTGGGGATACAGCTTTCCAAAGATGAGTTAGCGGGTGAATGCTAGCATGAACTCAGGATAAGAATAAAATAAGTCCATCCAGTAAAACCAAGTAAACCAGCCATATGCATACAAACCATACATATATATAACCATGTCAGGAAAGGGAACTGGGTTTAGTATGCTTTAAAAACTATTAACCTGGGTATGTGTAGGTTAACCATCCTAAAACTACCCATGAGATATATATGTCCAGTGTAACCTCCTGAACGGGCTTTGATGCATGTAGCCGCATGAAATATAGGTACCAAAAAAGTAGGGGATTTCTAAGTACCCTTCTCTCTCTATGATACATATATAACTTAGATGATTTTCATGTACCTCCTAGTATCATATATGGTTGCTATGACCAACCCTCATGTCGGAAAACATAAGTTTATAGTGTTAATCTATTAGACTCACACCTTTATGGTTAGCTATCATACCCCACCATTATTTCCCAATTAAAACTATTACCATCTGACCAAACTCTTATTCCATTATTATTAACCAAGGCTATAAGGAGTGGTATCGTCATACCGACTATAGGTTGTAAGCAATGTCCTTATCCAACCTTTTTATGTAGAGAGATTCCCATGTACCCATTGATTACATTATCAAGTTAACTTTGAGGAATCCTGTGTACCCCTCAAGTGTTTCATTATTATGTTTGCTTGGGGGAATCCCATGAACCCCATAAGTTATTCATTAGCATATTTACTTGGGGAATTCCCTGGTACCCCAAAAAGAAGTTTAACTAACCATAATCATTCCAAACTATTTAAACTATTTATTTTGTTTATGGTTCTATTACTAAACTATTTCATGCAATAGTTCCATTAAAAGTCCAATAATATAGCAAAAGCATTCTCATAGGTATTTTATCAAATATGTTGGGGCATAGTGCTTTCAAAACCAATTCTAATTGCTAATTAACCATTCCCATGCAACCAATTATCCAAACCACCATTAAAGCATGTAAAAACATAATTAAAACATAGGAAAACCACAACTAAGCATTTAATACCAAAACCCCCAATATATATTTGAAAACCCAAAGCGATATAATAATCATGCCATGAAAACATTGTATAAAACATGCCTTTAGTTGGAACTAACAATGAGGGAGGATTACATACCTTACATTATGAAGATGATGGAGAGAAATCACCCAAACTATCCCCAAATAGATACTCTAAATAAAACCCTAACCTTCTTTTACCCAAGAGCCTTAGAGAGAATTAAAGAGAGTTTTTAAGTATTTAAGATTCGAATAATAGGATAAATGATGTCTTAATAGTGATATCAGTCGTGGGGACTTAAGAGGTTAAGTGGAGAAATATCTAGATTACCCCTAACTTAAACTGCTTAAAAGTCTCATCAAATGGTTCAACTCTCTCATACCATTCATACCCTCCAATACAAGTGGTACCTACCACTCGCACCTTAATCTTCCCTCTTGGACCCAACACTGTCCACCATATGACTTACCCAATAAAATTCATACCCAACCATACGATCAGTACCCCTAAACTGTATCCCTACCAGAATAGAATCAAAGAAGGTTTGATCATTGTTATCCATACGAGTTAGTGATATGACTCGTACTCTATCTTATGGCTCATGTAAAACACTCGCACTCAGATCCAACTTAAGTTACTAAGTTTCATATTAAGTAATGGAAAAAATCCAAACCATACGACCCGTCAGTAACCATATAACTCATACCAACCAATTCATACCCATTCCAAAAACTAATTCAACCATCAGTGATTAGCATATAACCAAGGGATACCATTCATACCCCATTATATGATTGGTACCCATAAGCCGTATGTAACCTAAAATCTATAAATCCAAGAAATTTTCTAAGGGTCCAAACCCAGGGTATTTCAGTTCATAATTTGGAATTCATGTAGGGTGAGAGGGTATTATTAAATGCGTCACCTATGAACAGAGTGATGAGATTTGGGAAGAAAGAGAAGCTCAATCCAATTTTATTTTCTCATTTGAGATTCTTTGAGATTATTTAAAGTGTTGGTCCAGTTATTTATGAGTTGGCTTCGCCACAGGATCTTTAAGTTGTGCACCCCATTTTCCATATTTCCATTTTTGAAAAGGTACCATTCAAATAATTTGCATGTGATTCAATGGGACTCAGTAAGTTTGGATAAGAATCTAGTTTTTGAGAAAGAGCCTATAGTTATTCTGGATAGGCAGGTTAGACAGTTAAGGTAAAAGGAGATAGCATCAGTGAAGGTACAATGGAGGCATCATCCCATGGAGAAATCCACTTAAGAGTTTGAGTCTGACATGCAGAAGAGATATCCTCATCTCTTTGATAGTCCAGGTATCTTCATTTTTGTGCGTTCAAGGATGAAAGATTATTTTAGTGGTGGATGATGTAACGACCCTACAAATTGTTGTATAAGTTTGTCTTATTTTAACCCTCCTCATAGTGGTTAGATGTAATTTATAGCTTACAATAATGGTTAGTGTCAATTCTTGAGTTTTTCGGAGGTGACATAAGTCCTTAATTAGATTCTTAAGTTTTAATAAAGTTAAACTTGATCATGGTCACCCTTTGATTGAGATGATCTTGGGTTAGTGGCATAGTATTTTCAATAGATTCGAAATGTACTTTTTTGGTCAATATATAGAATTGGCTTATTTTCTTAAGGCTTTAAATAATATTTAAGGATCTATTGGGTATTTTAGATACTATGTTAAAGAATATTATCAGGGGCCTAAGAGTGGCTGAAGGCGGAAGGTACAGAATTTGTATGAGGGCATCAATGGAATTTTTGATTTTTTTAAATCCAAGTGAGATGACTTGTAACATTTTTAATAGTTGTTTATTATGACGGATGGTGGGGTTGACAGCATGTGGAGTGGAATAGCAATAATGTCTGTGGTGTCATTTAGTTTAATCTATTAGTATATATTATATACATAGAATTGGGTTATAGGAAAGTGTTGTTCCTTAATAAGGAAAAAACAAATAGAATAAATTAGGTACCATTGGTAGTAAGAGAATTAATTCTTAATAATGACAAAAAACACAATGAATGAGGAACTTATTGTTGTTACGCTAATTGGGTTCATTTTGGAAGACACTATTTTGGTGGTTCATTTAATTTTGAAATAAATCCTAATTAAATTCTTATGTTGATGGTGGATAGGTGGAGGCTAAAACATAATGAATGAGGAACTTGTGGTCATGACGCTAATTGGGTTCATTTTGGCAGCCACTATTTTGGTGGTTCATTTAATTTTGAGATGAATCCTAATTAAATTATTATATTAATGGTGGATAGGTGGAGGCTAATGTTTTATTTTTAAAAAAATGCATTTGATAATTTTACACATTATTGTGTTCTTTTTTTAACACTGAGTTTGAAATTATTTATATGATAATCGATCAATTTAGAATTCAATTTCGAAGGGTGGGATGAATCAAAATAATTATAATAGTAGGATTGTCATTAGATTCATTCCCTTATTTAGATTATATATTGAAAGAAATTTTGATCACTCAGAAGTTTTACGTAAGGGCAAGTTTGTTGATTGATACTTGCCTTTGGTTTGAGGAAAGTTGAGACTTTCTTAGACCTTTTTTTGAAGTGCTTATTTATTTGTTATTACTAATGGGAGTAATGGAGAATGGAGGGCCCGTGTAGGTGAAGTGATGAGCATCTATGTGGGAACCAATGTTATTTGAGAGGTTAAAATAAGTTAATTGTATATTTTGAACTATTTTCTCGATTTTCTAGCACGATGGTCTGATTTAATAGGGTATATGAATTGTTTTGGGATCATAGTTTCATCTCTGCACATCATGAATTACATTGCATATGGGGTTGGATGTAGGTCTCCACAACATTATCTATTTATTAATCTAGGTCGGAGTGCACACCTGCACAATATTGTCTATTTATTAACTAGGGTCAGAGTGCATGCCTACACAATATATTTATTGGGGTTAAAGTGTACACCTGTACAGTACATAGACCTTGTAAGTCCCTCATGGATCCTGACCTTGAAGCCATTGCTTGGTATGTGTGTACATAGCATATGCATTGCATTACACAGTATTCATTCACTTATTAATAGTTCAGATAGTGTATGGTGTATTTTTTGACTTTGTATTATTTATTAAGTACTTGAATATCTGTTACTTGATTTCACTGTATTAAGGATTTTTTGGATTATGTTACGATATTTTTATGACTGTTATAATTGATTATTCAGTTATATTATGGTGGCTTTACTGAGTGCAAGTTGTATGATTGTTTTTAGATGGTTGACATGGTGTTACTCATTACCACTTTGAATTAGGATCAGTTGATGATGCATGCTAAGTACACGTGGCTCCGTACTCACCTTTAGACCTTATGTTCAGGTACCGATCTGACGACCTTTGGACATTGATTCATGTGGTTCCTTCTGCATTAGTATCATTGGAGATTCGAGGTACCTACTATTGTTTTTAGAGACTAATGAAATATTCTCTAACCTTATTTTTATGAATTTTTTGCATTTTAAGATACTCAAACTTTTCTTTAACTTCTATATTTAGTAGCTTCTATTAATGACTACCAGACCTGGAATTATCTATGTTATGACTATACTAGTTTATTAATCTTCTTTTGAGATTATTCAGGGTTTATTTTCATATTTTCTTCCGTTTTTATAAGTTTGGATTTGGGTTCCTGGCTTACCTATACTGGAGGATGAGGTGTCATTACGGTCCCAAAATTGAAATGTGATACCCGGTTGAAGTCCATTTTTGGACTTAGAAAAATCTAGTGCCTGATATCTTGTATGGCCATTTTAGCGGTTATGGAGCCACTTTAGCAGCAAGTGTTGTAGCGCCCATGAGCCACTTTAGCAGGTCCTTTAGAGGTTAGGGCTTACTTAAGCGGATACCGCTTTAGTGGCCAGGCGATCTCTTTAGCAGTATCCACGACCTTGTTGCATTACCACTTTAGCGGACTTATTTTGCTTAATCGACAAGTAGTTTATTAAGCGGAAACTGGGTATGGATAAATCCCCTTTCTTCATTTAATTTTCTCCATTTTTCTTCAACATTTTTACACCATTTATAGGTAATCATCCATTGAAGTTAACTTAAGTTAGCCTAACACTTCTTGGTCATTTTCCATTAATTTTTCCGTCAATCTCTATCTTACTTCATGGTAAATTCTTAGAAATTTGGTCCTTAAATCCCTAAACCTTAGGGGCTGATTTGGGCCTCGACTCAGGCACCATTTGTGCTCAACATTGGAGAAAATACATTTCTTATCCTTTGAGGGACCTCATGATGGATTCAATTTTAGATTTCGTTTACAGGCCATACGAGCCCATTCTTGACTTGAATTCCAACTCGACCCTTTATATATCAATATGGATCTCATTTTACTTCTACTAATGTATAGGCTACTAATTTGATAGTGTGGCGGCATTTTAAATTCTTTGAGAAAAGCGGACAATTTATGAACGATTTAAGGATTTGCAGTTCAGCATCAAGATAGGCTTCTGTCTACTCTTCTTCAAGAGATAGTGTATTATATATATTTCATGTTAGAAAAGGATGTTAATAAATGATTATGGGTAGACTTTCATGGCTTAGCCTAATTTATGAGTTTGGGGGTAGCATGATGAACCGATCCTTAAGATAAAATACTTGTTATTCCTATAGGATCCTATTACCCTTGGTTACTAGCATGTTAGGTATAGTTGATGCTAAGGAACTTTTTAGTATAAGGTTTACTACTTGACTCAGTGGATTATCATAGTTTTTTGAATTATGCTATTATGGTACCGATTGTATATTATTAGGCCTAAGGTCGTGATAGCGATGCTAGTTGGACTCCGAATGAATGATCTATCCCTGTAAAGGATGTGGTTGTGGTCTATAAAAGTTTAGACGCTTATAATTATATTGTTTGGATACTGGTGATGGCATGCATAGATTTGGTACATTCACGCTCACTTAATGGTACGGTGCCAATCAAAAATATGGTTTTACTACTATTTTTCCTAAAAAGAAATTTATTCTCACCTTTCAGTTTTAAAATAGATTCTTTCATAACGGGAATCGTATCATCTTAATTGATGATTCATGTGCTTTTAGATTTGATCGAGATAGATTTTGGTTCATGATTTTACCACAACTATTTACTTCTATCGAGAGAGATTCTGACCCTTTCTATACTATTATAATGATTTTAGTCCTAGAGATGACCTCGGACAATGGGTTTACAAACTTGCACACTTTTAATAATGGTTTGAGTCTGTGCATTAATTATATATATCTCTGGTACTGGATGGAGTAGATTGATGATGATAATGATGATTGAAAATTCTAGATCGAGATCAGGGTGGTGTATACGCATACTCCTAAACCCCTTAGGAGCCCATTTATCTGTTAATCGCCATGTTAGAGAAAAGAGATCATCGTAGGTCCTGTCTTTGTGAGCCATCGAGCTGGATGAGGTGTATAAATGAGGTTATTTTATGGCATTTGGATCGTTTATAGTAAAATAGATTTACTTGCATTCATTCATACATATGTATTGCCTATCACCAATATATTGTTTGGTCCTTATCTATCAACCTTGTGAGGGTTGCATAAGTATAGGTTATGATTGTTGTTTGTTGTATGTTGTGTGTTGATTGAACCTTTCGATTTATGGGGCTCAATTAAGGTATTATTTGTCTGGACTAGCCGATTACTTTATTGTTATTATTGTGGTTAGTTCATGGTAGGTTGATTATGGATTGGTACGGAGATTTGAGGTATGATTCTGATTCCTTTCTTTTACTGTTATTTTATTATGAATAACCATCTCATGTATAGACATTTTGATTAGGGACCCTAATTATGCCAGCACTAGTTCCTGCTATGCTTAGGTGGCCTTGAGATGCTAGTATGACTACTTTAGGTGTTACCTCTGAGTTAGTCTATATATATATATATATATATATATATATATATATATGTATATATATGTATGTATCTATCTAGTTATAGTATTATCGTATATCTCTCCCTTTCTTTATTTGCTTATGTTATATATTCACTCTTTGGCCTTGGATACTACTATATCTCCTTCTTGTACCATTTAATAGTATATTGACCAGTGATATACAATATAGTGTCTTAGTGCCTAAGTATGACTAAAATAGGGTAGTTCATTCTTATTGCTCCCATAGTTTTACTATGCTAGCTTACCGGATATTTAGTTATAGTTCATTTTCCTACTTGCATGTTATCTATATTTGCATTATCTTTGGAGTTCAGTCAGCAGTTGCCTATTGAGTACCACGTATTTGGTACTCATACTACACTTCTGCAGCATGCATATCATAGTATGGGTTCTCACAGTTGTTGAATATATCGTGCGAAGAATCTATGCATTAGAGATTTAGGGTGAGCTCCTAGCATTCGAAGTACTACTATTCTCCCTGTTGTGGATTAGACTGATCTCTATATTGTATCCAGAAATGAGTTGTACATGTATATTTATTTGGTATTTGATTTTATACTCTTATTGTATTAAAAACTCTTGTACTAACTTCACCGGGTCTTGGGGTTGTCTTATATGAATTAGCCCTTTTATTATATTTCTTCTGTTGTTTCTCTTATTTTTTGTGATAGCCCATCACTAGTAGTTTCGGACTACGGGTTGGCTTACCTACTAGTGGGTTATAGTAGGTGTCATTATGACTTGAGAAATCGAATCATGACATAAGGATATTTTAGAGTAGGTGAGATTGGCTCCTGTGATGGTCAAGGTGAGAAGCAAAATTGAGATAGTTTGGACAAGCGAATAAAAGATGTTTAGCTGCCAAATCGACCTACCAAATATTGTATAACTTATACATATTTTAAGTTATACATGTATAATTATCTAAAATTTCCTCAATATGTGTTACCAAGACTAAAAGTTAGATCTACAAAGTGATGGTTAGACCAGTTATATTATAATGGTCAAGAACTCTTACGTTAAAAAGATGAAAGTAGTGAAAATGAGGATACAACAATGTATATGTGGGCATACGAGGAGAGATAGGGTTAGGAACAAGGATATTTCAGAAAAAATGAGAGTGGATCCTTTAATGGTCAAGGTAAGAGGGAAAATTAAGATAGTTTGGATATGTGAATAGAAAATGTTCAAATGTCCAATCCACCTACCAAATGTTATATAACTTATACATAGTTTAAGTTATTCATGCATAATCATTTAAAATGTGTTGCAATTTTGATAAAAATGTAGAATCCTAAAAACAAAAATAACTCTACGTTAAAAATTACTTTTAGAATTAGCAAATAAATACAATGAATAAATACTATTTAGTGTTTAACTCTAATTTTATTAATTCGGATCATCTCAACTTATAGGAAAAGAATAAAATAATATACATTTAAACATGGAATATATTTTTGCTGCCTTCAATTAATTTTGCTCCTTAATTATTTGTGTGACAATAACTTATCATGTTCCTCTTTAATTACTAACTATAATTTTTTTTTTCAAAACTTTATAGTATTATTTTTAAGATTTTATACTTGATAAAATGATACACACATAATAATTTATTTTTATATACATTTGTTCTTAATTAACGCTTGATACATGTGCAACGTACCCTAAACTAATATATATATATATATATATATATATATACTAGTCAAGTGTACGTGCGTTGCACGTGACCTTAAATAAATTATAATTTTTTTCTTCAATTTCAATGATAAAAAAATAAAATTCAAGATTTTCTTAAATATATATATACATTAAAAAAAATTTAAATATAATAAGTCAAACTAACAAGTTAAATTCTGTTCTTTAGATTTACTCAAAAAAGTAGGAGAGCGGCCTTCAAAAAATAGTTAAACTAAGTGCTACTAAATTTGGAGATGGTGCCAGAAACTACATCGACGATAGAACATGACCCATAATTTGCTCCTTAAAATTTATGACGGCATAAACTCACTTGGATTATAAAAAAAAAAAAAAAGGTTTCTCTTACATTAATATCAATAAATTAATGAAGGATTAAAAAGGAGTTTTCAACTTTTGGATTTGCAAAGAAAATTATACTTATTTCTACTTGAAACACAAAAGAAAAATACACACTCAAATGATTTGAAATTACATGTACAACTATACTTTTGAAATCCCCATCAAAGAGCTATTTGACAACTGACAAAGATTCATTTAGAAGGAGGTTAGTCACAAAGTCTTTTTTGACAAAGGTACTAAAGAAACACAAGTTTAGAAAATAACACTAACGATAGAGAGGTCGTTTTTGATAAACCCACATGACTCATTATTTGCTCCTAAAAAATTTTATCAAAATAAACTCACTTGAGTAAAAGAGAAAAAGGGTTATCTTACATTACTATCAAGAAATCATATGAGGGACAAAAAAGGAGTTTTCATACTTTCGGATTTGCAAAGAAAATTGTATTGTACACAATATAATCCGCCAAATTATGATAAATCATCTGAAATTAATTCAAAGGATTGATACATCTCATTCCAATTAATTTAGGACCAAACTCAATTGATTGATAAAATATATCAATGTGAACAACATTCATCCATCATACCATTATCTGTTATGGGGCAACTATAGTAATTTTTTAGCCATGCACTAAATAAACAATCAGAATTCATCCATTGTGTGTCCTAAATGGAGAATTCGTATGCTAAAATATAACAACAATAATAACATATTCACTGCAATTTTCATAAGCAGGGTTTGGGGAGAATAGTGTATACGCTAATCTGACCTTCTTCTTATAAGGAGGAGAGATTGTTTGTGACAGACCCCAATTCCAAACTGATGAAAAAGACGACGACAACCAAAAATTTCAGTAATAACTCACTCAGATTATATTTTACCTTTTAAGATAGAATCTTTTCTAACATATAATTTACATTAATAGAACTCCAAAACTTAAAATTGAATTTGAACTTGTCATTTAAACAATGGCATGTTAGTAAGATGCATAAACAAAGAAGGTCTTCAAATGTAAAAGTGTGAAAGAATGAGTTCCAGTAGATGCATTCAAAGTTAATAAAAGACAAAAATAGAAGAAGTATGAAACATATAAAGCTAGAAAAGGTTACAACAAAATTGAGGAAGAAGAATTGGAATGATTCATTGTCAATTGTTGATTTTGTATAATTCATACGTAATCTTTAAGGATATTAACTAAAAGAAATTAAAAAAGAATGATGATAATAAATGCAAGAAGACATTTGAATCAAAATTGAAATAAGAAGAAAATTTGAGAGGAGAAGAAAGGTCGGAATTTTTTATTTAGTTTGATAAAAATATAAAGAAGATGAAACAGTTATAGTCGTATCATAAGTAAAATAATAACTTATATAAGGAAATTTGTAAAAAAAAAAAATGTGTTATAGTTGTGTTTAATTTTCTTTTTATCATGTATTTTAGAAGTCATTAATTTGTAAATTATATAGGTAAAAATTTTCAAAAATAAAAACTAATAAGAATTTTGATTTTTTTTTTACCATTTACTTAGTAAACTATATTAATGAAAATTTTCAAAAATAAAAACTAAGAAAAGTTAAAGAATGGCAGTTCCTTTTGGAACTTTAGGAAAATTTCTTTTGGAACTCTCAGAACGTAGAAAATATTATTTAAAAAAATTGATATAGTCTTTTTAAAATTTTGGACTTCTATGCTTAATTTTTGTTGAAATTTAATTATTATTTTAAATTATTTTTTCCTTAAATAATCAATCTATTATTGTTATAAGGAAAGTTATAACATGAAAAATTTGTCTTACAAATCAAATAGGAGACGAAGTTAGGAAAAAGTCAAGCAGAAATAATTTATTTTTGAGATATTTAGTAGGGAAAAAAGAGGTAAAAAGACTCTTCAATCTAAATG
This sequence comes from Capsicum annuum, assembly GCF_002878395.1. Lineage (NCBI taxonomy): Eukaryota > Viridiplantae > Streptophyta > Magnoliopsida > Solanales > Solanaceae > Capsicum > Capsicum annuum. The sequence continues at coordinate 196,306,558 of NC_061122.1, read as the reverse complement.
AAGTATTTTAATGAAGGCAAAAAGTTCAAATCACTTTTTTAAGAGTCTTTTACATTTTTAATATTGCTAATTTAGGCCACATGCGTTGCACATGTATCAAATATTTTAAAAAATAAACGTATATAAAAAATATATTAGATGTGCGGTTGTTATTTTATTAAGTACAAAAAAAAGGTCAAATTTTCAAGATTTAAAAATACTCCAAAAATTTAGTCATTTATCCATGTTACTATAAAAGCAACCAAAATCTACAAAAGTCCCCAAATTTGTAATTCATTGATTGAATACAGTAGAAATTGCACTAAAAGTATTTGTGGAAATTATCATCAATTTTTAACTGTTTCACCAACATTTAGCATTATCTCCACATCAATTCACATTCTGCACTATGGCCCAAACCTGTCTCAGCCCAATAACTTAAACATATAGAAAAGTCAAATAGGAAAGTAAACAAAATGGTATTTGTACTTTGTCTGAACTCTAAAAGGTTCATCATTTTCTCATGTTCATCTTTGTTTTGTCCGTGTACATATTCTGCCCTAACATTATTTCTATTTTGCTATATTCAGAGATTATTCAGAGCTTAATATGAAACCCAATTGGATTGGACTTAGACCTTAGTTCTCTAATAAGCCCAAGCAGGGAGAAAATTGAAGATTTTTGAGGAAACTAGACAAATACAACATTTGAAAGAGGTAAAGGACACAAATAGCACTTAGGCTGAAATTATTGATGCGAAAATACCTATTCACTGTGAGCTCTCTTTTTTCTCAACCTCGATTTTTTCTGATTAATTGCGATTAGGACAAAAAAGGTGTTGATTTCATGTTGTGTAGCTTTTTAAATTTGTTTTGTGGGTTTAAATTGGTGTGTAGTGTTTAAGGTGTTGATTTCAGATTGTGTAGCCTTTTAAATTTGTTTTGTGAGTTTGAATTGGTGTGTAGTGTTTAAATAAGCATCTTGGTTTGGAGATTTTGTCTTCATTGTGAGTATTTCAAAGTGGGTTCTTCTATGCTTATGAATAATTACTTAATTACTATACCGACACATATAATATGTGTCAGGTATGCTTAATCTTCGCAATTTTGAATGTCTTGATGTTTGCATGTCTGTAGAGATACTTAAATTGTTTCTTGAAATGTCTCCAAATTTATTTATCCATGCACTGATTTGCTTGGTGTTAAAGTTTGTGGTCTTTATTTATCGCGCTGGCAAATGTTATAGATTGTATACTTAAACTTCTTCCCATTGAAGATGCAACAGAGTATATGTTTCCAAGTGATCCAATTCTATGTCAATTGTCAATTTTATGTTCGTTGGAGTAGTAATTTTTTTCACTATCTCAGACCACTTGTGCTCTACAGTTGATTAAAAGTTGCCCCAATTTGAGTAAGTAACTTCAGATTTGGGTAAGTACTGGAAGATTATGTGATCATGAACTTGATATGTGTATGATCTAGTTGATTTTTTTTACTTCATATATGTGAACATAAAAATTCATATTGACATGGTATTTCTTTATAGTGTATAGCATAGTACGTATCGGATGTTAGCTATAACTACTACAACGTAAAATACTATATATATTGCTCCTAAATTTCTTAATGTATGCATGCCATTTTGTATACTGGTTTCACTCCTCTCTATTACTTGTCCCGGAATCTTATGTATGATGGGATCCACATAGTAGTAGCGGTCAAGAAAGTCATTAGAATCCGAATTCGTGACTACTGTTTAAAATTATGCTTCTCTATGCTATTGGGTTGCCCCTTTTAGATAAGATCAATCTCATTTATTAGGGATGTAATTTAGACAAATCCCAAGAATCAAATCAGCTTTTGCATATTAAATGGAGCACGAAGGCAGTTTAACCAAAATATTACACCGACACTGTAGTTTAATCTATTGTACAATGCTACTCACCTTCTCTTTAGATTTTCAACCTACACATGATAGATGGTTATTTCTTTCTTTAAAATATCCTAATAGTGTACACTTTTTTGTTTACCTATAAGTAAGTTAAACCGGCTTAATGCATAGTTTACCTTGATCCAATTTGAATGCACTTCACATCATGGTAAGATAGGTATATGTGGTATGTATATGTAAGCTCAAGAGTTTTAACTGATTCTGTACTTAGTTGTATACCATTAGGGATGCGCTTCCGGAGACAATGCTGAAGTAGTTTTGAAATATCTGAAGAGAACAATTACCTGCTTGAATCTACGATTCAACAAGCTTATGTATGTGGCGATATCTTTGGTGAGGATGTGCGTTGAGCACCAAAAATCATTTGATTATAGCGTAGAAAGAAAAATCACCAAAAAATTGATATGTTTTACCATAGCTTCTCCTTTCATTTTTCGGATCAGTAGATTAAGATCAACAACGTGCATTCCATATATAATGGTATGAATTTAGTGTATGTGTGTACACAAATTTTATTGTGATTTTTTTGACTATTTTTCTCTTATTTGTTCCTTTTCTTGTAGTCAGGAGAATCATGTTGGTATATGGATATAAAATTTAGCCACTTCAACCCACTGGGAGTGAAGTGAGCCTTCATCAAAGCCTAAATTTTCTTTAGATGTTAACATCATTAGCTAACAGTGGATTGTCTGGTAGCTGGATAACTATAAAGTGGAAATTCAGACTTCAAAGTTTAATATCTTTGACCAAAATATGACAATTAACGACTTAATATCGTTACCATCTCTTACTGTTGGT
>NC_061122.1:196300271-196300831 GCF_002878395.1 Capsicum annuum | reverse complement strand
ATATGCAAGAACTACTAAGGCTAAAACAAACAACTACAAAATATTATAATAAAATCAATTTTAAAAGATAGATCACCTATATTATCTTAAAGTTTTAATCTTATATATACTTAAAGATATAGGAATTATAGATATAAAGAAAATAATATTAGAAAAAGTAATAGACTATGAAATTGAAACAACAAATTGGCTAGAACAGTTATACGAAGAAATTTACCCAGAAGGATATTATACAGCTTAAGAGAAGTTAGAATATATTAGAAAAACTAGAGAAAATCAAGATAATCTAAATAATGAAATTAATTATAGAAACCGAATTAGGAAAATAATGGAAAATCTAAAAGAAAAATTAATATGGATAGAAGAAATCTTAGAAAATTTAGAAAAAAGTACATGTGATAGTTTATATAATTTAAAAAACTCACTACGAGAAGAACAATACAAGATAATAAATAACATTGAAAATCTAGAATTAGATATACATTACAGTACAGTTAGGATAAATTATTAAATAGAAATTTGTAACTCTGCAATTACTACAAGATAAAATAATAAACAAA
>NC_061122.1:196273217-196300171 GCF_002878395.1 Capsicum annuum | reverse complement strand
TAAATAATGAAATTAATTATAGAAACAGAATTAGGAAAATAATGGAAAATCTAAAAGAAAAATTAATATGGATAGAAGAAATCTTAGAAAATTTAGAAAAAAGTACATGTGATAGTTTATATAATTTAAAAAACTCACTACGAGAAGAACAATACAAGATAATAAATAACATTGAAAATCTAGAATTAGATATACATTACAGTACAGTTAGGATAAATTATTAAATAGAAATTTGTAACTCTGCAATTACTACAAGATAAAATAATAAACAAATTAATGAATATATCTTACGAAAAAAGTAAATCATTAAAATATATTGAAACAAAATTTAAAAAATATCCACGCACAAGGAAAAATAGATTCACTAGATACCTAATAAATCTAATAAATCTATTTTATATCCGCACACCCCCCTACAAATTTTGCATTTTTTATTGGTCTTTGTTTTTAATATTAAGATCTTTTGCGGATTGAACCCTTTTTTCAGAATTGAAATTTTGGTATCATGTTCTTTTTTGGTTTCTTTTCAGACTTGCTTACTAGCTCGAGCAAATATTGATTTTTGTCTATGTTTGTGGTTTTGATTTGGTCGGAATGCAGGGAGCTTATGGTGATAACGGGTGACTTATGTATCATCATGGATTCAGATATAAACCCTATAATCCATATTCACTTGCTACTTTGCATGTCCCTTCTTTGGGGCATGATGGCAAAGTTTATGGATCACAACGATATCATTATTCGTATTACCAGCCACTCCCCCAACCAGTACATCAAACGCTACTCCAGCTTCCCTGCCAAAAGGTGAGATCACCACCTCAGCAACATCTGCTAACCAAGCATCGTTATTTGTGGATTCTACTAATGGAAATTCTAATATCTGCAATGGTGGTGTAAAGGGAAATACTCGGTCTATGTCTGTGAGGCCTGTATCAGAACTCATCATTAAATGCTAATGATTCTTATGGACTGGTTATGTAATAACCCGAGAATCTCAACCCATAGTAGAACCATACTTCAAGAACATGAGAAATAAATTATAGTGATTTGGTAGTTTTATGATCAAGTTAGATGTATATTAAGGCCTCAAATACATACTAGCTATTAGACGAATCAAAATATCCCTTACCGATTGAATTCTTGAGAAAGATATTATCATAGTCAACTTTAAATAAGAATATCATTTGCTATACTACAATTTTGTGAGCTTATCACTCACCAACAAATATATAATTGAATTAGCTTTCCAACGATACCAATTTTGCCAAAATTCAGTATCGGAGTATAAAGTTATGGCCATTTTACTGAGAGCTATCCGAACTGCCCAGGAGCGACAGGCAAGTTGACAGACCATCAAGTCAGCGACGGACCATCGCTTTGGCCGTTGGAAATGAGACAGTAAGGCCGTTTTCTAGCCTAAAACTGACAGTTGGAGTGACGGTCAGTCACCAGAGTGACGGTCCGTCACCCAAACCATCAATTTTGTCTGAAACAACATTGAAACAATGTTTTAAAGGGCTTTTTGGGTCTTTTTCCATCCTTTTTAATCCCTAATTACATCAAATCAAAAAACATAACTCCTCATTCATCCATAACACCAAAATTAGGGTTTCTTTCAAGATCAAAACCCAAGAATAAGATTCAAACTCTTCTCCAAGAAAACTTAAGAATCAAAACATCAACATTCAAGAACCTTCAAGAAAAGTTAAACTCCTTCAAGATTCAAGCTTTTGAGGTATATAAAGTGTTGATTCATGGGTTTATTTCTCCCATGAATCTCAAGAATCCCATTTTTAAACTCATGAATTATGATTTCCATATGGTGGGTTGATTTTAATTATGTTGATGTGGTTGTATGAATCCCAAGTTGGAGTCTTTATGTACTTTTCATGAAATTATGCTAGTATGTTGGTTCAAAACTTTTAAATAGAGTTGATTAAAGTAACCATGATGTATGAAATAGTGTATATGCCTCAGCCTAAGGTTATGCATGCAATGTGTTTGATAAAATGCCCAAAGAACAAGAATCATGCTTTAGGACTCAATTATGATCAAATTGATGAACCCATGTTTTACCCTTATGTTTAAAATGACTTCTATGTTATTGTTATGCATTGAAATTGTTTGATGGATTGTTCATGATATTAGCCTATGAAATTATGACATGTTTATATGCTTTCCTATTCATGTACCAAACCATGATAATCAAGTGCCTCATGAAATTCCCTAATGATTGTATTATGGATTGTTGATTATGGTCGTGAGTCCAGGAAGTGTCATGTCTTATCAGTTTTATGCTATCGAGTTCTGGGAGTATTTGTACCTAATAATTCAGCTGTGTGCCTAAATCCAGTGTCATGTTTTCAAGATACTCTCAGTCAAGCCATGTTCAGTAGAATTCAGTCAGTCTCATGACTCAGGAAAACTCAGTAATCTCAGTAATCTCAGTAATCTCAGTCAGCTATTAGATCTCAGTATGATTCTGTCAGTTAATAGAACTTAGTAAACTCAGTCTAGTCAGCTCATTATAATTAATTCAATGTATAATTAGATGGGAGTAGGATTCAGCACCGAGTGATCCCAAGGATGGAAACTCACCTACGAGCAGAGGGTGTGATTCTTAGAAGCAATCCTTGCGCTCCAGAACTACATAGCCAGTGTAGGTTGAGACATCTAACCTATGAGATGAAGGTTGATGAGGTGGCTTAGCCTATTATATGAGGGTCCCACCATTCTCTTTAGAGTACCTGTTAGATGAGGGATCACTCACAGCTTGTCCTTACTAGTGGTACGATATTGTCACCCTTCCAATTGGGGTTACAGATTGGACCCCAACTCAGCTATAATTCTTTATTTGAGGCATGTCGGTTAGATGACTACTTCCCATAATTACAGTCTCAGTCTTAGTCTCAGTAATAAAACTCAAGAATTTAGGACTGTCAGATACAGTTCCCCAGTTTAATACAGAACTCAGCTAGTTCCATCAGCAATAAGACTGTCAGATACATTCATTCAGATAATAGTATATCAGATATATGAAACTTATGTTATCAATATTCAGATTCAGTGATGTCATGATCTCAGTCACAGTTCACGTACTCATGCATGTATTTTTATGTTTATGTTATTCAGTTAGTTAGTATTGTTCATGCATATAAACCCTTTGTATTCAGCCTATCTCACTTGTATACCAATATATTCAATTATACTGATGCATTTGCGCTATGGTGTTTTATACCATAGGTTCAGAAGCACAAGCTCCAGTGCATCCTTAGTAGATCAGCCATTCAGCAGACAAACTAGCAGTGAGTCCTCATCATTCAAAGATATTATTATTTGACTATTTCATTATTTCAGTACTTAGTTTATTTCAGCAGTTGGAGTTAGTTGGGGACATATCCCATCAACTCCTTATTCAGACAGCTTAGAGGTTTTCAGACTAGCATGTTCAAATAGTTATTTTAGTTGTTTTGGTATTGATAGACCATATCTCCAGATGTTATGTTTTATCAGATTTTTGAACCTTATGGCCTTTTAACCTTTTATTCTGTATTTATGCAGTATGTTATGCAGTGCTCAGTTACAGATATCAGTCATGGGTTAGCTTGTGGTCCTTGAGGGTCATAAGCATCGTGTGACATTTTGGGTACCAGATTTAGGGCATTAAAAACTTGGTATCAGAGTCTAAGGTTCAATAATATCCTAGGAAGTCTAAAAAGCTAAATCTAGTAGAGTCTTGTACATGGGTGTGTTGCACGCCACATTTATGTACAGGAGGCTATAAGATGTTTTAGGAACAATTTTCGTTCTTTTAGTATTCATGTCCTGCCAGTAGCATTAGCTCAAATCTAACTCTCAGTCTAATCCATTTCTCCTTTTCATTTGTAGATCATGCCTCCTTAAAGGGCTAACAAAAGGAGAACGAAGAATCAATCAGCACCACAGCCCATCCAGGAAGATTCCCTAGACAAGCATGTCGTTCATGGTGAATTCATAACTAACTCCCTTACTTTATCTTACTCAATAGTAGCTCAGAGAAATTAGTAGGCTGTTGTCCTACCTAGGCATATAATTCATGCCTGGCAGAGTGAGGTAGGGAAACATAGGGAGAAAGAAAGAAACAAAGAGAGAAAATAAGAGAGCTAGAATAGGTAGCTTTAATTCAATCAGCCTAAGTCAGAGGGTGGGAATCGTTCTCAGTTCTTCCCAAAGTCCTCAGTTCCAACTCCATCCCCAGTCAGTGTCCCAGCACCTAAGTTCAGAAATGGTAACAGTGATAGGGTAGAGGGCAGTGTAGCATTTTCCTGAACTAATCCTCTTTGCACGACTTGTGATAAAAACTACAAGGGTATTTGCAGAGTTGGGAGTGAGGTGTGTTCGGATGTGGCAAGCCCAGTCATAGAGTTAGAAATTGTCCCCAGTCAGGATTTCAAAGCCAGCAGAACCATTCCTTAGTTCAGTCCGGTCACCCGAATCAATAGGTTGCCACTTCCAGTGTAACTAGTGGGCAGCGCCCAAACTGACTCTATGCTCTTCAGTCCCGACAAGATCGAGAAAATTCTCCTAATGTGGTCACTGGTATGTTAAAGATCTTTCATTTGTATGTTTACGCTTTGCTAGATCTAAGATTTTTTTTTGTATTTAGTTACTCCTTATATAGAAGTTGATTTTGAAGTCAGTCCCTAAATTCTAGCAGAGCCCTTCTCAATCTCTACCCTAGTGGGTAAATCCATCATAGCCCAACGGGTATACAGGAACTCTCCGATGATGGTATCTCAGAAGGTCACTTCAGTAAACTTAGTCGAGTTAGAGATGACTAATTTTGATATCATTCTTAGCATAGAGTGGCTTTATTCCTGCCTTGCCACAGTCAACTGTAGAAATAGAGTTGTCCAGTTTAAATTTCGAATGGACCTGTCCTTGAGTGGAAGGTTAGTATTTCAGCATTCAGAGGTCATCTTGTTTCCTACCTACGGCCTATGAAAATGATATCTAAGGGATGTGTCTATCATCTTATTCGAGTTAAGGACTCTAGTTTTGAAACTCCCAGTCTTGAGTTAGTTTCAGTTGAGAGTGAATATTCAGATGTCTTTCCCGAAGATCTTCTTGAACTTCCTCTTGGGAGGGAAATGGACTTCGGCTTTGACATTCTTTCAGATACTTAGCCTATATCTATTCCACCATATAGAATGACATCAGCAGAACTCAACAAATGTGATATTTCAAAAATAGCTTTCAGAACTCAGTATGGTCATTTTGAATTCTTAGTCATGTCCTTTAGTCTTACCAATGCCCCAACAGTTTCCATGGACTCGATGAACCATGTATTCAACCAGTACTTAGACATATTCATCATAGTTTTCATAGATGACATTCTTGTCTACTTTCGCAGTGAGCGTGATCATGCAGACCATCTTAGAAAAATGTTACAGACCCTCAAAACCCATCAGTTATCATGATATCTATTCATGTCCTACATGTCAGCTCTATGATCATCGCTCATATTCGTGCACATTAGTGAGAATCATGTACGCTCACAGTTCCTAGTATAAGGAGTTCCAGTTCACTTCGTGTTACGAATCATGTCCTATGATTACAGAGACTTCAGACTCAAGTAATTCAGCTCATGACTTATACACTCATGTCATGCTTTACAGTATGCTCAGCCCACATGACTCATGCTCTACCTCGAATGATCTGCCAAACTCAGATTATGTCACGTATACCCTCAGTTTAGATCCCTCGGTGAAATCTATGGTGTTGATGCTCTATCCCTCAGGCCTCAGTTACAGCATCAATTCGGTAATCAATATTCTAGTAAAGGACTTAGATAGTCCTACAAAACCATGGCTTTCAGATATCAGTTACTTAGCCATCAGAATTCAATATCAGTCTGAACCACAGTTATCGATATTCGACTATAAGAACCCAATATTTAGTTCCAGTATGAGTCCAGTTGCAGTCTTAGTTACAGTGTCAGCTCCATTTTAGTAATCAGATCAGAAACTCAGTCCAGATCCAGGTTTGCTTGACCATAGCATATGGTTATTAGCTATTTAGTTATTAGTATTTCAGTACCTCAGTTTACAAAATATTTTTGAATCATGTTATATGTTTGGTCTTGCATCCTAAATATAATACAGTTTTCAAATATTTATTCTCAGTTATCTCATGTTACCCAGTCAATCATTACCTTCTATGCATAATGTTGTATAGTTTCAGTCCAGTTATTCAGACTAAGTACAGTTCAATCTTACCTGCCAAGTATTCAGCTATCAGCCATGCAGTTAATCAGATAAGTTAGTATGTTTATGCATTCCTGCTCAGCACCCATGTGAATATTTTCAGTAGTCTCAAGTGATAGATTGTACTAAGGCAGATAGTATAGTGGAAGGAGTATTAGAGGGATATGTCTAAGCCAGAAAATTTTAGATGTAGTGCACAAGGCTTAGTCACTCTATTTTAGATGATGTTTCATAGGCATTGCCTCTTAGTATAAGAATCCCAGCCATGTGGTGATCCCCTATTCAGATGTCCTTCTTAGACCAGGCCAAGATTTTCTTTCTCCCTGCAATCACTAGAACACTATAGAAAGAGTGTCATAGAAATACTTCAGTCGAGTATAAGTTTTTAGTATGAGTTAGTCCGCAAATCCATCAATTGAGTTTAGCAGTCAGACGAATAAGTTTGCATGGTGTGGCTTCCCATTTTTCCATCTAGTCGCACTATGTGAAGTCTCATGAATGTAACTATTCAAATATGGATCAACCAGGTAGTTGCGTGTCCAGCTCAGTTCATGTATCATGCCTTAGTTTTAGAATCCAGATATTCAATCACGATTCAGTTCATAGTTGCCTTGTGCATCACCTCAGTTTTCTCATAGCTCAAAAAAAAGAAGGGAAAATCAGCCAAATATTCTTTAAGGGACATAGTGTCCCAATGGGAGATACACTATAATCCCCCAACCTTTCATGACATAAACATACCACTCTATTTTTATTTAACGAACCCATTTTGGAGTAGTGGATACCCATAGGTTGACCCGCTATCTCCAAATCTTAATCATAAGCAATATACTTAATGGATCAGTTCAGTTCACGATAGTGTAGTCTTTCCATCGATATAAGATTCGCCCAAATCTGATAACTGGTTCAGAAGTTATGACTATTTCAAGTTTCCATCATAAAAAAGCTCCATATTAGTAAGTGACGCGACACACCACAAGAGAAAATGGCATTTGGCAAATTCCAGTAGGGGTCCGCGAATATGGCGTATCATGCCAGGGCCCAAATTTAGAATTGTCCTTTTACAGTGTCTTAGCGTGATTTCCTCCACGTCGAGCCAATGTTCCAGGTCACAAAAGAAGGGTCAACGTGATGGCTCCGCATCGCGCTATCCCTCAAGTTTCCAATTGTCAAATTCTAGGGAAACGGCGTGATAGCGCCGCGTCGCGCCAGGGGTTCATTTGGTAAAATCTTACTGAAATTAAATAACTTATCCAGGGTTAAAAGGGTCAACTTCCCACCCCTATTTAAGCCCTTTAACACGTGATTCAACAACTTTTCACCCAAAATATACTAGTTTCTCTTAAGTTTCTCTCAAGAACAAGCTAGGTTTTTCAAGAAAGTTTCACCGTCAATCTTCACGAAATCATGAACTATTTTATGCATAGTTTTCATTCATGGAATCCTTTCATCCATGAAGTCCAAGAATCTCTCTTTTAACTTCAAGTTATGGATTTTCTTTCTGATTTCATGATTGGGTTGTTCTTGTTCATATTGATAAATAAGAAATCGAGTTCTCATCTATGTTGGGTGATAAATTCTATGTGGGTTAAATTATTATAGATATAGATTCATACAAACCTATGACTAAACCCTTGAATGATAAAATTAGAATTGAATTATTCTCTTTAATTATTGGACAATGATGTTTACATGTACCATGCCTACAACATGTTTGATTAAATTCCTAGATGAAAGAAAAGTGCCTAACTAGCATGATACTATGAAATCCCCATGTATGTACAAGTTATTCCTATCACATATTTTGATGAAATGCTTCTATAAATGTATTATGATGTTAGTTATATGTTTAAGTAAGTTATGCTTGGTCATTTTCCTTCCATCGAGTCATGGGGGTACTCATACCCGAAGCATTAGCTGTGTGCCTAGAGCCATGTCATGTTTTCACGAAACTCTCAGTCGACCTATGATCCTTAGACTTCAGACAGTTTTATGACTCAGAAAATCTCCATGATCTCATGAACTCAGTCAGTTGTCAGATATCAGTAGTCTTCCATCAGTTAACGAAATTCAGTAACTCAGCCCACGTTTATTTCAGTAAATTATGTTCAGAGTCTTTTCATATAGGAGTAGGAATTAGCACTGAGTAAACCCAAGGATGGGAACACACACTATTAGATGAGGGTGTGATTCTTAGAAGTCATCCTTCCATTCCAGAACTATGTAGCCAGTATAGGTTGAGACATCAACACTATCCGATGAGGGTTGATGAGATGGATAAGCACTGTCAGATAAGGGCCCCGCTGTTCTCATATAGGGGACACTATCAGATGAGGGTCGCCCACAGTTTGTCCTTACTAGTAGTGTGGTATTAACACCCTTCCAATAGGGGTTACAGATTACACCTTAACTCAGCCATAATGGTGTATCAGGGGTATGTCGGTTAGATAACTACTTCCCACAGTTTCATGTGACAAAATCAGGACTGTCAGATATAGTCAATCAGTCTCAATAATAGAACTCAGATAGTTCTTCAAATTTTAGGACTATCAGATACAGTCAACTCAGATATAGTATAGAACTAAGATAGTTCCATCAGATCCAGGACTGTCAGATGCAGGCACTCATGTTATCAGTTATATTCAGATTCAGTAATCATGCTATCACAGTATTAGTGTCATTTGTTATGTCTTATGTATGTATTCTCATGCTTATGATAGTTAGCCAGTTATTATTATTGTTCATGCATATGAATCCCATGTATTCAGCCTACCTCACATGCATACCAGTACATTCAAAGTACTGATGCATTTGCGCTATGGTGTCTTATACCATAGGTTCAGAGACACGAGCTCTAGAGCAATAGTAGATTCTAGATATCAGCAGACAAAGTTAGAAGTGAGTCCTCATCTTTTAGGGACATGATTATTTCCCTATTATCCCATTAATCTAATCAGTTTATTAGTTGGAGTTAGTTGGGGACATGTCCCCTCAACTCCTTACTCAGACGGTTCAACCAGTTAGAGGCTTTCTAGACTATCATATTTCAGACTTTAGTATGTTCAATTCTATTTTGGGTATTATATTACCCTACACAAATGTTATATCATTTAGATCATGTTTAGTATTGAACCTTATGGCATTTCAATGCATGTTTCCACATTATTATGTCATATTATATAGTGTACAGGTATAGATATCAGTCATAGGTTAGCTTGTGGTCCTTCGGAGTCATGAGCACCGTGTAGAATTTTGGGTACCAGATTCGGGGTGTTACAAATTTGGTATCAGATCCTAAGGTTCAATAGAGTCCTAGGAAGTCTGAAATCCGCATCTAGTAGAGTCTTGTACATGGGTGTATTGTGCGCCAAATTTATGTACAGGAGGCTATAAGATGTTTAAGGAATAGTTTCCCCTCTTTCAGTATTTATGTTATGCCAGTGAGCATAACTCAAGTCAATCTCTCAGTCTAATCCATTTCTCCCTTTCTTCTACAAAACATGCCTCCTAAAAGAAGAAACAGAAATCAGTCAGCCCCTCAGCCCGAAGATCCTTTGGGCGATTATGTTTCTTATGTGGAGTTCAGGGCCATATTCAATCCTCTTGCTCAGGCAGTTACCACTCAAAATAAATGGCCAACAATTATTTCGACTAACCCAATGGCCAATTCAGCCGCAACTAGGATTCGAGACTTCACCTAAATGAATCCTCCATCCTTCTTCGGGTCCAAGGTAGATGAAGACCCTCAGAAATTCCTTGATCAGGTTCATAAGGTGATAGACGTCATGGGGGTAACTAATGTTGAGAGTGCTGAGCTAGTTGCATATCAGTTGTAGGATATGGCTCATACTTGGTTCAAATAGTGGAAGTCATAGAGGTCAAAAGATGCAGGTCTTATAGAGTAGGAGGAGTTTGTCACTGCATTCTTAGACAGATTCTTTCCCTAAGTGCTTAGAGAGGCTAAGGTATTAGAATTCATCAACCTTAGGCAGGGAAATATGAAGGTGAAAGAGTATTCTCTTAAGTTTACTCAATTAACCAGATATGCCCCTCATGTGGTTGCAGACAGCAGAGCCAAGATGAGTAAGTTCACTTTAGGGGTAAATGATAGCATGGTAAATGAGTGCAGATCTGCCATATTGAATAGTGACATAACTTTAGCCAGGCTTATGACTCATGCTCAGCAGATAGAGGAGCAGAAGATTAAGCAGAGGGAGAAGCAGAATAAGAAAGCAAAGACAAGTAGTTTCAACTTCGCTCAGCCTAAATTAGAAGGAGGAAATCGTTCCCAGTTTATCCTAAGTCATCAATTCCAGCTCTTTCTTCATCCAGTTCTTTAGTTCCTAAGTTCAGAGAGGTTAACAAAGATAGAGCTCGAGGATCTAGGTCTCAGGGCAGTGTTAGAAATGCCCAAACTAATCCCCTTTGTCAAACTTATGGTAAGAACCATAAGGGTGCTTATAGATCTGGGAGCGATGTCTGTTTTGGTTGTGGCAAGCCAGGCCACAGAGTCAGAGACTTCTCTCAGTCAGTTTACCAGAGTCATCTTCGCTCCTCAGCTCAGTTTGATCTCCTGAATCAGTAGGGTGCCACCACTAGTGCTACTAGTGGGCAACACCCAAATCATCTCTATGCTCTTCAGTCCTGACAGGATCAGGAAAATTCTCCTGATTTAGTTACTGGTATGTTACAGATATTTCATATGCATGGTTACACTTTGCTAGATCCAGGAGCTTCTTTATCTTTTGTTACTCCCTATATAGCAAGCGATTTTGAAATCAGTACTGAAATCCTAGCAGAGCCCTTTTTAGTCTCTACCCCAGTGGGTAAAACCATCATATCCCGGCGGGTATACAGGAACTGCCCGATTATGATATTTTAAAAAGTCACTTCAGCAAACTTAGTAGAATTAGAGATGACTGATTTTGATGGTATTCTCAGTATGGATTGGCTTTATTCCTGCTATGCCACAGTCGACTGCAGAAATAGAATAGTCCAGTTTTAGTTCCCAAATAAACCCGTCCTAGATTGGAAGGGTAGTGTACCCGCTTTCAGAGGTCAGGTTGTTTCCTACTTTCGGGCATGGAAAATGATAGCTAAAGGATGTGTCTATCATCTTGTACAAGTTTGGGACACTAGTTCCAAAACTCCCAGACTTGAATCAGTTCCAGTTGTAGGTGAATATTCAGATGTCTTTCCCGAAGATCTTCCAAGAATTTCTCCCGAAAGGGAAATAGACTTTGGCATTGATCTTCTCTTAGATACTCAACCTATATCTATTTCGCCATATAGAATGGCATTAGCAGAACTCAGAGAACTGAAAGAAAAATTAAAGGATCTCTTAGATAAGGGATTCATCAGGCCAAATATTTTCCCGTGGGGTGCTCCAGTATTATTTGTGCGCAAGAAAGATGGTTCTCTCAGAATGTGTATTGAATACCATCAACTCAATAAGGTTACGGTCAAGAACAGGTATCCTCTTTCTAGAATCGATGACTTTTTTTATCAACTTCAGGGTGCTAGTTATTTCTCTAAGATAGACCTCAGATCCGGCTATCATCAACTCAGAGTTAGAGAATATGACATTTCGAAAATAGCTTTTCGTACTTGGTATGGTCATTTTGGATTCTTAGTTATGTCCTTTGGTCTTACCAATGCCCCAGCAATTTTTATGAACTTGATGAACCGTGTGTTCAAGAAGTACTTGGACACGTTCGTCATAGTCTTCATAGATGATATTCTGGTCTAATCCCACAGTGAGCATGATCATGTAGACCATCTCAGAATAGTACTTCAGACTCTCAGAGATCATCAGCTATTTGCCAAATTCAGTAAGTCCAAATTTTGGCTAAGGTCTGTAGCATTATTTGGTCATATCATTTACGGTGTTGGCATTAGAGTGGATCCTTAAAAGACCAAAGCAGTAAGAAATTGACCTCGCCCCATATCTCCATCTGATATCAGGAGTTTCTTTGGTTTGGCCGGCTATTACAGATGGTTTATTGATGGATTTTCTTCTATTGCATCCCCTATATCCAGATTGACTCAGAGAAAAGTCAAGTTTCAGTGGTCAGATCCTTGCGAGAAGAGTTTTTAAGAGTTGAAGACTCAACTCACCTCAGCTCCAGTCTTAGTTCTCCCAGATGGTTTAGATGGGTTCGTAGTATATTGTGATGCATCCAGAGTAGGTTTGGGTTGTGTTCTCATGTAGCATGGTAAGGCCATAGCCTACACCTCCAGACATCTTAAACCTCATAAGAGGAATTATCCTACTCATGATCTTGAGTTAGCAATCGTAGTCTTAGCCTTGAAGATTTGAAGGCATTATCTCTACCGAGTTCATGTAGATATCTTCACAGATCATAAGAGTCTTCAGCATGTCTTTTCTCAAAAAGATCTCAATCTTTATCAGAGAAGGTGGTTAGATCTCTTGAAAGATTATGACATAAGTGTCTTTTATCATTCGGGCAAGGCCAACATAGTGGCCGACGCTCTCAGTAGACTATTCATGGATAGTATTTCCCATGTTGAGGACAGTAAGAATAAGTTAGCTCAGGAAGTCCATTAGCTTGCCAAACTAGGCGTTCGCTTAGTTGATATAGATGAGGGTGATATATGGGTTCAGAGTAGTTCAGAATCATCTCTAGTTTTTGAGGTAAAAGAAAAGCAAGATAGAGATCCCAGCCTTGTGAAGTTGAAAGAGTCAGTTCAGGATAAAAAAATAGAGGTTTTTTTCCAAGGGAGAGACAGTGCTCTTCGTTGTCAGGGTCGTCTCTGTGTTCCAGGTGTAGATGACTTAAGGCAGTGAATTCTTGAAGAAGCACATGGTGCGCGCTACTCTATTTATCCAGGGGCCACAAATATGTTCCGCGACTTACGAAAAATCTATTGGTGGAGTGGGATGAAGAGAGACATTGTAGAGTTTTTGGCTAAGTGCTCTACATGTCAGTAGGTTAAGATAGAGCATCAAAAGCCCAGTTGGTCCATGCAGGAGTTCAGTATTCCTACTTAGAAGTAGGAAGTTGTGAACATGGACTTCGTGACGGGTTTGCCTCGAACTCATCATTAGCATAATTCAATCTAGGTCATTGTAGACAGAATGACCAAATCAGCTCATTTTCTTCCAGTTCATACCTCTTATTCAGCCGAGGATTATGCCAAACTCTACATCAAAGAGTTGGTTAGATTGCAGGGTGTTCCATTGTCCATTATCTCAGACAGAGGTACCCAATTCACCTCTCATTTCTGGAAAGAATCCAAAAGGGTCGTGGTACCCAAGTTCATCTTAGTACAGCCTTTTATCCTCAGATAGATAGTCAAGAATAAAGCACCGTTCAGACGTTAGAAGATATGCTAAAGGCGTGTGCAATTGATTTCAAGGGAAGTTGGGATGACCACTTACCTTTGATTGAGTTTTCATACAACAATAGTTATCATTCCAGTATTCAGATGGCTCCATTCGAAGCTCTCTATGGTAGGAGATATAGATCTCTAATTGGTTGGTTCGAAGCTAGTGAGGCCTCAGTTAGAGGGCCTGACTTTGTATTCGACACCTTAGAAAAAGTCCAGTTGATTAGAGAAAGACTCCAGGCTGCTCAGAGCCAACAGAAGTCTTATGCAGATGTTCATAAAAAAGATCTCGAGTTTGAGATTAGTGACTATGTCTATCTAAATATCTCTCCCATAAAAGAAGTGAAGCAGTTTGGCAATAAAGGAAAACTCAATCCCCGATATATTGGAACCTTTAAGAATATCAGTCAATTTGACAAGGTAGCTTATGAGCTCGAATTGCCTTCAGATCTAGCCTCAGTTCATCCATCCTTTCATATCTCTTTACTCAAGAAGTGCATAGGTGACCCATCAGTTGTAGTCCCTATTCAGAGCATTGATGTTCAGAATACTCTCTCTTATGAAGAGATTCCAGTTGAAATCTTAGACTATCAGACTCGTAGGTTGAGGAACAAAGAATTCTCTCTAGTTAAGGTCCTTTGGCAAAATTAGTCTATCGAGGGAGCTACTTGGGAAGCGGAGGAGGACATGCGTACCAAGTATCCTCACCTCTTCTTCGCCAACTCAGATCAAGCTCAAGGTAACAGTTCTTCTTATGCTTACTCAATTTCATGTTCAGTGTTCATCCCAAACTTGGTATGTAGCTTCATGCTCATTTAGCATTAGAAACTTGGTATCAAGTACCATTGCATATTCAGTCAGGCACACATGTATCAGTTCAGTTATGTAATTATGCATCAGACATGCATTCTCATTATGATAAACTTAGTTCTTCAGAACACTCAGTCATGCATTCATGAATCAGTTACACATGCATTAGATATGCATGTTCAGTATTATATGTTCAGTTTGTCAGTCATGAGATCATGTTCTAGTTATTCATGCTCAGTATGTACGTTAATTATCTTTTCTCATCTCTCAGTCAGTCTCATTCGAGGATGAATGTTCTCAAGGGGGAGATATTGTAATAGCCCATACTTTTCCTAGATAATTTTATCTCAAGAATGTCTAGTATTAGTTTCTAAATTGAATGATGGTTATTCCATGAGTAATTTTCAAAATTTCCACTTTTTATCATGTGGGAAATTCAATAAGCTTTCCATTGATAAAAGTTTCGCCCAAATCTGATAATTGGGTCAAAAGTTACGACTATTTCAAGTTTCCGTCGTAAAACAGTGCCATATTAGTCAGTGGCATGCCGCGCCATAAGCGGAAATAACATTTGGCAAATTCCAGTAGGGTCCGCAATTATAGTGGGTCACGCCAGGGTCTAAATTTAGAATTGTCCTCTTTCAGTGTCAGCGCGATTTTCTCCGTGTTGCACCAAAGTTCCAGGTCCCAAAAGAAGGGGCAACACGATGGCTCCACGTCGCGCCAGGGGTTTAGTTCGGAAAAATTTTACTGAAATTAAATGACGCATCCAAGGTTAAAAGGGTCAACTTATCACCCCTATTTAAGCCCGTTAACATGTGATTCAGCCATTTTTCATTCAAAATATACTAGTTTCTCTCAAGAACAAGCTAGGTTTTTCATAGAAGATCCAATTTCAAGAAAGTTTCACCGTCAATCTTCACGAAATCACGAACTAAGGTATGCATACTGTTTATTCATAGACTCCTTTTGTCCATGAAGTCCAAGAATCCCTTTTCTAACTTCAAGTTATGGATTTTCTTTTTGATTTCATGATAAGGCTGTTCTTGTTCACATTGATAAATGAGAAATCAAATTCTACTCTATGTTGGGTGATAAATTCTATGTGGGTTAAATTGTTATAGATATAGATTCATGCAAACCTATGACTAGACCCTTGAATGATGAAATTAGAATTGACCCATGCTGTTTAATTATTGTACAATGATGTTTACATGTACCATGCCTACAACATGTTTGATTAAATTCCTAGATGAAGGAAAAGTACTTAACTAGCATGATACCATAAAATCCACATGTATGTACAAGTTATGCCTATCACATGTTTTGATGAAATATTTCTATAAATGTATTATGGATTATGATGTAGTCATATGTTCAAGTAAGTTATGCTTGTTCAGTTTCCTTCCATCGAGTCTTGGGGGTACTCGTACCTAAAAATTAGCTGTCTGCCTAGAGCCATGTCATGTTTTCATGAAACTCTCAGTCAAGTTATGATCCTTAGGCTTTAGACAGTCTTATGACTCAGGAAATCTCCATGGTCTCATGAACTCAGCCAGTTGTCAGATATCAGTAGTATTCCGTCAGTCAACGAAATTTAATAACTCAGCTCATGTTCAGTTCAATAAATCATGTTCAGAGTCTATTCAGATGGGAGTAGGAATTAGCACCGAGTGAACCCAAGGATGGGAACACACACTATCAGATGAGGGTGTGATTCTTAGAAGTCATCCTTGTGTTCTAGAACTATGTAACCAGCATAGGTTGAGACATCAATACTGTTCGATAAGTTTTGATGAGGTGGATAAGCACTGTCAGATAAGGGCCTCACCGTTTTCATATAGGGGACACTATCAAATGAGGGTCGCCCACAGCTTGTCCTTACTAGTGGTGCGGTATTGATACTCTTCCAATTGGGGTTATAGATTGGACCCTAACTCAGCCATAATGACATATCAATGGCATGTCGGTTAGATGACTACTTGCAACAATTTCATATTACAAAATCAGGACTCTCAGATACAGGAAATCAATCTCAGTAATAGAACTCAGATAGTTTTTTAGATTTCAGGACTGTCAGATATAGTCAACTCAGATACAGTACAGAACTCAGATAGTTTCATCAGATCCAAGACTGTTAGATATAGTCACTCATGTTATCAGTTATATTCAGCTTCTGTAATTATGTTATCACAGTATTAGTGTCAGTTGTTATGTCTCATGTATGTATTTTTACACTCATGATAGTTAGTCAATTATTATTATTGTTCATGCATATGAACCCTATACATTCATCCTACCTCACATGCATACCAGTACATTCAAAGTACAGATGCATTTGCGCTATGGTATCTTATACCATAGGTTCAGAGACACGAGCTCTAGAGCAACAGTAGATTCTAGATATTCGTAGACAGAGTTAGAAGTGAGTCCTCATTTTTTGAGGATATGATTATTTCCTTTTTATCCCATTAATCAGTTTATTAGTTGGAGTTAGTTGGGGATATGTCCCATCAACTCCTTACTCAGATAGTTCAGTCAGTTAGAGGCTTTCTAGACTATCATGTTTCAAACTTCAGTATGTTCAATTTTGTTTTGGGTATTCTATTACCCCATAAAGATGTTATATCATTTAGATCATGTTCAGTATTGAACCTTATGGCCTTTTAGTGCATGTTTCCACATTATTATGTTATATTATGCAGTGTACAGGTACAGATATCAATCATGGGTTAGCTTGTGGTCCTTCAGGGTCATGAGCACCGTGTAATGTTCCAGGTACCAGATTCGGGGTGTCATAGATAGTCAGTTCATGTCACACGTTGCAGACTTAGTCATGTTCTTATGTTTCTGTTCATGCGTGTTCAGTAAAGGATCTTGAGTTGAGATCAAATAAAATTTAGTATTTTGAAAATCTCTCTCATGAAGGAAGTGAAGAGATTCGGCAAGAAGGGAAAACTCAGTCCCCGATATATCGGTCCTTTCAAAATTCTCAGTCGCTTAGGCAAAGTAGCTTATGAGCTCGAATTACCTTCATATCTAACTTCAGTTCATCTAGTCTTTCATGTCCCCTTTCTAAAGAAGTGTATATGTTATCCAGTAGTTGTAGCCCCAGTTGAGGGCGTAGATATTTAAGACAGTCTCTCGTATATGAAAATTCCAGTTGAAATTCCTGACTATCAGATTCACAAACTGAGGAACAAAGAATTCCATCTATTTAAAGTTCTTTCACAGAATCAATCTGTTGAGGAAGCTACTTGGGAAGTCAAAGCAGATATGCAGACCAAGTATCCTCACCTCTTCTCCGCTAATTTAGACCCAGCCCAATGTAATAGCTTTCCTTAAGTTCATTCAACTTATGGTTTAAATTTCAGTTACAAACTATGCTTAGTTTTTATTTCAAACTTGGTATCTTTACCCTTACATGTTCATTCGCATGTTCATGAGTCAGTTCAGTTATGTATTCACGCACCAGATATGTGTGATCAGCTTATCAGAACTCTCAATCATGCACATGTATCAGCTCAGTCATAAAACCATACATTAGCTATACATGATCAGCATAAATCTTAGTAATTTCAGTTATATTGATATGTTTTAGATTTTCACGTCCTTTAAGTAAGTTCATTCTATCAGAAATCTCAACTTAGTCTGTCCCATTCAAGGACGAATGTTCCCAAGAAGGAGAGATTCTAATAACCCGAGAATCTCAAACAATAGTAGAACTATGCTTCAAGATCATGAGAAATAAATTATAGTGATTTGGTAGTTTTATGATCAAGTTAGATGTATATTAAGGCCTCAAATATGTCATAGCTATTAGACAAATCAAAACATCTCTTACTGATTGAATTCTTGAGAAGGATATTGTCATAGTCAATTTCAAACAAGAATATATTTTGTTATACTGCTAATTTTTTATCTCATAACTTACCAACACATAGATAATTGAATTATCTTTTCAATAATACCAATTTCACCAAAATTCAGCATCGGAGTATAAAGTTATGGTCGTTTTACTGAAAGCTATCTGAGCTGCACAAAAGCGACGGGCAAGCTAACGGACCATCAAGTCAGCGATGGACCGTCGCCTTGGCAATAGCAAATGAGGTAGTAAGGCCTTTTTCTGGCCCAAAACTGACGGTTGGAGTGATGGTCAATCACCAGAGTGACAGTTTATTACCCAGACCGTTAATTTTGTCTGAAACAGCTCTGAAACAATGTTTTAAAGGGCTTTTTGGGTCTTTTTTCACCCTTTTTAACCCCTAATTACATAAAATCAAAGTACATAAATCCTCATTCATCCATAACATCAAAATTAGGATTTCTTTCAAGATCAAAACTCAAGAACAAGATTCAAACCCTTCTCCAAGAAAACTCAAGAATCAAAATGTCACTATTCAAGAACCTTCAAGAAACGTTAACCTCCTTCAAGATTAAAGATTTTGAGGTATGTAAAGTATTGATTTATTAATTTATTTCACCCATGAAGCTCAAGAATCTCATTTTTAAACTCATGAATTGTGATTTCCATGTGGTGGGTTGATTTTAATTATGTTGATGTGGTTGTATGAATCCCAAGTTGGAGTCTTTATGTACTTTTCATAAAATTATGCTAGTATGTGGGTTGAAAACTTTTAAATAGAGTTGATTAAAGTAACCATGATGTATGAACTAGTGTATATGCCTAAGCCTAAGGTGATGCATGCAATTTGTTTGATAAAATGCCCAAAGAACAAGAATCATGCTTTAGGACTCAATTATGACCAAATTGATAAACCTATGCTTTACCCTTATGTTCAAAATGACTCCCATGTTATTGTTATGCATTGAAATTTTTTGATGGATTGTTCATGAGATTAACCTATGAAATTATGACATGTTTATATCTTTTCCTATTCATGTACCAAACCATGATAATCAAGTGCCTCATAAAATTCCCCAATGATTGTATTATGGATTGTTTATTATGGTCGTGAGTCCAGGAAGTGTCATGTCTTATCAGTTTTATGCTATCGAGTTCTGGGGGTACTTGTACCCAATAATTTAGTTGTGTGCCTAGAGTCAGTGTTATGTTTTCAAGATACTCTCAGTCAAGCCATGTTCAGTAGAATTCAGTCAGTCTCATGACTTAGGAAAACTCAGTAATCTCAGTCAGTTATCAGATCTTAGTAATATTCCTTCAGTCAATGGAACTCAGTAAACTCATTCCAGTCAGTTCAGTATAATTATTTCAGTGTCTAATCAGATGGGAGTAGGATTCAGGACCGAATGAGCCTAAGGATGGGAACTCATCGATGAGTAGAGGGTGTGATTCTTGGAAGCAATCCTTGCACTTCAGAACTACGTAGCTAGTGTAGGTTGAGATATCTAACTTATTAGATGAGGGTTGATGAAATGGCTTAGCCTGTTATATGAGGGTCCCACTGTTCTCCTTAGAGTACTTGCTAGATGAGGGATCACTCACAGCTTGTCCTTACCAGTGGTGCGGTATTAACACCCTTCCAATTGGGGTTACAGATTGGACCCCAACTCAGCTATAATTCTTTATTTGGGGCATGTCAGTTAGATAACTACTTCCCAAAGTTACAGTCTCAGTCTTAGTCTTAATAATAGAACTCAGATATTTCTACAGAATTCAAGACTATTATATACCGTCACCCAGTTCAGTATGGAACTCAGCTAGTTCCATCAACAACAGGACTGTCAGACACAGTCATTCAGATAATATTATATCAGATATACAAAACTTATGTTATCAGTATTCAGATTCAGTGATGTCATGATCTCAGTCACAGTTCACGTATTCATGCATGTATTTTCACGTTCATGTTATTCAGTCAGTTAGTATTGTTCATCCATATAAACCCCTTGCATGCAGCCTACATTACTTGCATACCAATACATTCAATTGTACTGATGCATTTATGTTATGGTTTTTTATACCATAGGCTCAGAAGCACAAGCTCCAGAGCATCCTTAGTAGATCATCCGTTCATCAAACAGACTAGCAGTGAGTCCTCATCATTCGAGGATGTTACTATTTGACCATTTCATTCTTTCAGTACTTAGCTTATTTCAGCAGTTGGAGTTAGTTGGGGGCATGACTCATCAAATCCTTATTCAGACAGTTTAGAGGCTTTCAGACTAGCATGTTTAGACAGTTATTTCAGTTATTTTGGCATTAATATACCATATCTCCAAATGTTATATTTTATCAGATTTTTGAACCTTATGGGATTTTAACCTTTTATTTCGCATTTATACAGTATGTTATGCAGTACTCAATTACAGATATCAGTCATGTGTTAGCTTGTGGTCCTTCGGGGTCATGAGCACCATGTGGCATTTCAGGTACCAGATTTGGGGTGTTACAGGGTACCTTGCCTGGAGGAGTTACTTCAGGTTAGCAGGACCCTATACTTGGTTTTGATGGTTTGCGTTCCGCCATTTCATGGATTTCTGGAATGGTTATTGGGAATGTGGTAGACTTAATCTTTACTTTTTCTTCTATTCTAATACTTTCTTCTACACTATCTTGGTTTCCTACTCCAAGATCGAGCCTTTACTGTGTAGGTCCACCAACTTTGGGACTATTTCCTGTGATGCAGATAACCTATTGGTTCCAAAATATATAAGTAATGTTGATGATTTTGGTCTTGCTGAGGAGATCAACTCTTAGCCTCCATATACAGAATATGTATCAATGCGTTGGTTAGTATGCCTCCCCTATATGTTTGTTGGTCTAAACTTTTCTTTTCCTGATATCTACTAACAAAAACAAATTAACTTTTAAGCTGGTATAGCAATTAATATTGTGTTTAAATTAATTTCTAACATTACAAACAATATAGGAACAGGAAAAATTATAAATGAAAAGGTGAATTGTTGAAAGAAATTTTATCCAAAAACCTGAGAAGATATTAATGGTGATGCAGAAAACAACACGACAACAAGAGCGAGATTGATGGTGATGCAGAGAAAGGAAGAGACAAATCAGTTGGATATTACGAAGAAAATAGCAAGCTACAATCATATTTATAGAAGGATATTTTTTTGGGTTGAATACAGACTTGCTTGTCCTAATTTAATTAGAGAAGGATTTTTCCATGTATAGAAATGGTTTTTTGGGTTGAATACAGGACCAAACGTATACCTTCCTGAAATAGAATAGAAGAATTTTGTCATTTATATTAGAAAAGGATTCTGCCATTTGATTTTACCATTTATATTAGAAAAGGAATTTACTATTTTTGCCATGTATAATATTTAATATAGGACTTTGCAAAATACTTTGTAATTGATGGTATTTTTGGCCGTCATAGTTACCTACTTGAAATAGAATAAGACTTTGTAATGTAAATAACTATGTAATATAGGATTTTGCAATTTAAATTAATATTTAATATCATAAAGGGGGAAAAGACGATTTTGTTTAAAACGGAGGCTTTTAATGAAGGGTAAAAAGGACAAACGTTAATTATAAGGGCCCTTACACTTTTAATATAATAGAGATAAAACCAGGGACCTTTTCGTCTTTTCAATTCCAAAACCACTCAATTCATTTTCCTTTATCCAACGTCACCCCAAAACACCTTTTCTGTTCTTGCGATTCGATAATGGAGGTGCTAGAATACGTTAGCAGTTAATTCCAAATTTTAAATAGGAAAACAACAATGAGAAATCAAGTAATCCCAGCTAACTGTTTCTTCTCCACTTCCTTTAATTTGACATAACTAGAATTTCGAACATCCCAAAAAAATACTACTTTCTAACACCCATTAATATTAATAGCCTGTTTGGCATTGCTCATTTAAAAAAAAAAACTCTTTTCTCAAAAAGAGAGGTATTTAGTAAATTTGCAAAAGTGTTTTTACAAAGAAGCAGAAATAGTTTTTCTACTCCTGGGAAGAAGCAGAAAATTTCTGCTTTTCAAAAAAAGACAGAATCGGATGCAGAAAATTATTTTTTTATGACAATAATATCCCTATCACTTATTCACACACACATACTTACATACATACATACATACATACATACATACATATGGGTGTTCATGGTTTGGTTAAAAACCAAACCGAACTGCAAATTAAACCAAATCGATTAAAAAAACGATATTTGGTTTGGTTTTAAATTTTTAAAACCGATATTTATATGGTTTGGTTTTGGTTTTACTCTAAAATAACCTACAAAATAATCAAATCGAATCGATAAAAATTTTATATATATATATATATATATATATATATACACACACACATATGCATATATAAATTATTTATATATTATTTATAAATAAAATATAAATATTTTTTAAATATTTTAAATTTTAATCATGAATTTAACTTTAGCCGTAGCACTTTTAGTCATATGTGTCCATCTAGTTGATGGTATGTTATGAGATTCTATATGGTTTTCGCACTTCGAATGGCAAATGATACTAATTGTGAAAATTATCTTGTTGTCTATGGGATTTTATAGGCGAGTTTCATTAGACTATAGATAATCACTAGTTTTGAACTTTCTTTTGATCCCTATTGAGCAAAAAATTTATGTGTTTACCTTTTGTGTGATTTATCATATCATTCTCTTATATGTAGTTTCTAAATACTTTTGTAGAAGCGTTCATGTGGTATTGTTCGTGGTTTTGCCTAAGTATAACACTAAATTGACATCTTAGTTTCAAGTTTAAGAAACAACACTCGATTGACATCTATATGTTAGATTGGATTTTTTTAAGAAAAAATTTCAACTTTTATCATTAACTAAAGTTATAAATCAAACCAAACTGAACTAAACCGACAAGAACAAAATCGATGGTTATTTTTTTGTGTTGGTTCGATTTGGTTTTAGAAATTTAAAAACCGACTAAGTTGGTTTGGTTATGGTTCTGATCAATAACCGACCCAAACCGACCCATGAACACCCTTACATACATACATACATACATATATATATATATATATATATATATATATATATAAGTTTGATTTTAAAATTATTTACTTCACATTTACATCATAATTCTTTATTTTATTCTATGATTTATATATTATGAATTTATTTTTTGCTCATTTTCTTTAAATAAAATCGAAAATATCATTGATGATGATGGTTGAAGAATATATAACTTTTTATGTTTATTATTATGATAACAAATGACAGATGAATTATGTTGCAAGATCAAAAGGTATTTTGACAATACTTGTAAATGTGTTCTCGAATATTTAATTTTAAATAAAATCATGAAAAGTGACATTTCATACCATGTGGTGAACTTTTTCATATGTAATGATTTAATTTATGAAATAATTTTTCAATTCATTTTTTGTTTGATGTTTTAAAGTAATATTTAAATTATTAAGTAATATATTACAATTTAGTATTTTTTTTAATGTATCTATTGATTGAAAATTTTATAGTATGTACTTTTCAATTAAATAAAAATAAAATTTTACTTAAGAATATTATAATAGATATTTAAACTAAATATTTCTTATAAAATAATTTTAGCAGTGAAAGTCTATTGATACATGTCATTTTTGGTCATTTCTCTCTCAAAAGCACTTCTTAAAAAAGATTATTCAAACACAATTTATCTATCAAAAGCGCTTTTCAAATAAAGTTACCAAATACAATTTTTATTTTTTTTCAAAAGAACTTTTCTTAAAAGATATTTTATAAAAGTTCTTCTCAAATAAGCAGTTTTCTAATAGCAATCCCAAATGGGCTCTAAAACTCTTTATTACATAAAAAAATTAGTTTTTAATATTTATAATACTAAATAAATAATTTCAATGCATAATAAATTAAATTTATTAAAAAGTTTTAAGGAATTATTTATTTATCTAAAAATATTTTTTCCTAATTTATTTAGTTCGCTTAAATTTAAGGATTTGCAATTATCATTATTCAATCAATTTTTTTCCTCTTCGATATTTTTGTTTCTCTCATAAAATATTGTTAGTTTTAGAAAAGGAAAACAATATTTTCCTTCTCTCTCCTAATATATATATATATATATATATATATATATAATAAAGCAAAGAAGTTTACATAAAATTATGCCAAGTGGCATATTGAGAACTAGCCACTTGGTATTTTGGGAACAAAAATTTCTTTCCTTGGCAACAAAATTTATTTTACTGATTAATTATTTATTATATATATATATTTTTAAATTTTCATATCTATTTTCATATCTATATATATAATAAAGCAAACAAGTTTGTATAAAATTATGCCAAGTGGCATATTGAGAACTAGCCACTAGGTATTTTGGCAACAAAAATCTATTTTCTTGGCAACAAAATTTATTTTACTGATTAATTATTTATTTCATATATAGATTTTTAAATTTTCATATCTATTTTCATATTGTGGTAAAGAATATTTAATATTTATTTTTATTCTATTATTTCATATTTTCATATTGTGATAAAAATAATTATAATTAACTACTTTGAATGAACACTATTATAATTATTCATATATTTTAACTCTATATATATAATAAAGCAAAATGTTTGATGAATACTTTTGTTTATTTTTATCTATTATTTCATATTTATGTTACTGATTAATTATTTATTTTATATATAGATTTTTAAATTTTCATATTTATTTCATATTGTGGTAAACAATATTGAATGAACACTATTATTTATTTTTATTCTATTATTTCATATTTTCATATTGTGATAAAAATAATTATAATTAACTACTATGAATGAACACTATTATAATTATTTATTTATTTCAACTCTATATATATAATAAAGCAAAATATTTGATGAATACTTTTGTTTATTTTTATCTATTATTTCATATTGTGATAAAAAATAATTAGAATTGACTCCTATTAATGAACACTATTATAATTATTTATATATTTCACATCTATATATATAATAAAGCAAAGAAGTTTGCATTAAATTATGCCAAGTGGAATATTGAGAACTAGCCACTAGGTATTTTAGCAACAAAAATCTATTTTCTTGGCAACAAAATTTATTTTATTGATTAATTATTTATTTTATATATATATTTTTAAATTTTCATATCTATTTTCATATTGTGGTAAAGAATATTAAATATTTATTTTTATTCTATTATTTCATATTTTCATATTATGATAAAAATAATTATAATTGACTACTTTGAATGAACACTATTATAATTATTTATGTATTTCAACTCTATATATTTAATAAAGAAAAGTGTTTGATGAATATTTTTGTTTATTTTTATCTATTATTTTATATTTATTTTACTGATTAATTATTTATTTTATATATAGATTTTTAAATTTTCATATCTATTTCATATTGTGGTAAACAATATTGAATGAACACTATCATTTATTTTTATTCTATTATTTCATATTTTCATATTGTGATAAAAATAATTATAATTAACTACTATGAATGAACACTATTATAATTATTTATTTATTTCAACTCTATATATATAATAAAGCAAAATGTTTGATGAATACTTTTGTTTATTTTTATCTATTATTTCATATTGTGATAAAAAATAATTAGAAGTGACTCCTATTAATGAACACTATTATAATTATTTATATATTTCACATTGTGGTAAAAAATAATTAAGTTTGACTTCATAGGAGTAATTCCACAATCTATATTCCAATTTCCAAATATATATTGCAATCAAATGATACTCCTAATTCTATAATCTGTATTCCAATTTTCAAATATATATTTAAATCAATCAAGTGATTTAAGAAGATCATACAAATGGTAAATGGATATGGCAAGTGAATTATAGATTTCCTTACTCACATGGATGAAAAGTAGATGACTATGGTAAGTAAATCGTATATATATTAAATCAAACTGTTACACTGTCAATCATTACCATATATGGCTATGCTAAGTGCTACTAAATTGTAATACAACTAATCATGAGGCAATAATTTTATATGGAAAAGTAATATATTTTCATCATATATTCTGATCATAGTTGATTCTAACTAATTTTGTAAAAAAATCATATAATTATAAAAGAAAATGCATATTTAACATAATTATTATTAATTAGTTAAGACAATTGTCATCTTGAGAACTCACTATTTGAATTCTTATAACAAAAAACTATCATTTCATAACAAAAACTATTTTGTTGATTATTTAAATATTATTTCATATTGTGGTAAAAAACAATTAAGATTCATTTCTATTAGAGGAAAACTATTACAACAACAACAAACCCAGTATATTCCCATATAGTGGGGTCTGGGGAGCGTAGAATGTACGCAGTCCATACCACTACATCCTAAGAAGTAGAGAGGTTGTTTTCGATAGACCCCCGACTCAAGAAAAAGGACCAAGACCTTAGAGAGAAAAACTATTATGATTTAATATTATTTTGTTTAATATTATTTCATATTGTGATAAAAATCAATTAACATTTATTTCTATTAGATGAAACTATTATGATTGTTCAATTATTTCATATTAAGAATAGTAGTTAATTATTTCGTATATATATATATATATATATATATATATATATATATATATA